>NC_091223.1:28883090-29023090 GCF_040958095.1 Procambarus clarkii
CACTAAGCAGAACGCTTTAAAAGAGACCAATGTCGTCTATGCCTTCAAATGCCCACTTGGGGACTGTAAGCCTCAAAGAATTCAGTATATAGGCAAGACAACAACATCTCTTTCCAGGCGATTAACGATGCATAAGCAACAGGGCTCCATTAAGGAACATATAATCTCTTCCCACAACCAGACCATCACCAGAGAAGTCTTAAAACAAAACACGGAAATCATCGATAGATTCAGCGATAGCAGGCGGCTTGATATCTGTGAGGCACTTCACATTAAGAAGTCGACACCAACAATCAACAGCCAATTAATGCACAGCTATATTCTACCCACTTCAAAACTCCGCACCAATATAGAAGCATCAAGAAATATGGGCCAATAGGCCCTTTGCAGTTACTTCCATTCTTCCCTTTAACTTACAAAATATTATACCCATTGTTTCGTGTTCTGTCTTGTGTTGAAAGTTTATTTTCACCTCATCCAAAACTGTTGTAACATATCACCTCACCCAAATGCAGGTATAAAATCGTAGCTGTTTAAACTCTGTTTAGTTATAGCTGTGTGTGTGTAAACTAGTCTTTGAAAATGTAATAAGTTATTACGAAACGTGTTCAAGTGTCGCGTCAGACTAGAAATAAAAATGAATTTTGGAGAATTGATTTTTCAGTTACCATCAACAGTGAAAAGAAATATAAGAAATATTGAGAAAATTCGTGTTAGAATTGTTTATCTTACTTTTTCGGTCATATTTAATAATATATATATATATATATATATATATATATATATATATATATATATATATGCGAACAAGCCTGAATGGTCCCCAGGACTATTTGTGAATGAAAACTCACACCCCTGAAGTGACTGGAACCCATACTCCCAGGAGCAACGCAACTGGTAACTACTGAGCGCCTTAATCCACTTGACCATCACGGTCGGACATAAGGAAGTAATAGTTGAAGCTAATTGAACCACTTCCCCGCCGGCAACTCGGATGGTAATCTTGGGCATAGCATTTTATCAAATCACCTCATTCTTTGGGGCACACGTGAGGAACACAAATGCGAACAAGCCTGAATGGTCCCCTGGACTAAGTGATGGTCAAGCAGATTAAGGTGCCCTGTAGTTACCTGTTGCGTTGCTCCTGGGAGTATGGGTTCGAGTCACTTCTGGGGCGTGAGTTTTCATTCGCATTTAGTCCTGGGGACCATTCAGGCTTGTTCGCATTTGTATTCCTCACGTGTGACCCAAAGAATGAGGTGATTTGATAAAATGCTATGCCCAAGATTACCATCTGAGTTGCCGGTGGGGAAGTGGTTCAAATACCTTCAGCTATCACTTCCTTATGTCCGGTCGTGATGGTCAAGCGGATTAAGGCGCCCTGTAGTTACCAGTTGCGTTGCTCCCGGGAGTATGGGTTCGAGTCACTTCTGGGGTGTGAGTTTTCATTCATATATATATATATATATATATATATATATATATATATATATATATATATATATATATATATATATATATATATATATATATATATATATATATATTGGTAGAAGTCTTTTAGATTATCTTAGAAATCATAAGATTTCTCAGATAATCTAATGATTTCTAAGATAAGATTGATAAGATGTTTGTTAAGAAATCTTAACAAACAACACAGAAATCATCGATAGATACAGCGATAGCAGGAGGCTCGACATCAGCGAGGCACTACACATCAAAAAGTCAACACCAGCAATCAACAGCCAATTAATGCACAACTATATTCTACCCACTTCAAGACCCCAAACCAATATAGAAGTAACAAGAGGAGGTATGGGCCAATAGGCCTTCTGCAGTTACTTCCATTCTTATGTTTTCATAGCTATTGTTACGTGTTCTGTCTTGTGTTTGTCACCTAACCCCAAACTTTTGTTCCATATCACCTCACCCAAAACGAGTATAAGTATGACGAATTATTATGTGTAAACTAAGTCTTTGAAAATGTAATAAGATTTACGAAACGCGTTCAGGCGTCAGACCAAGAATAAAAATTTATTTTGGAGAATTTGTATTTAAATTACCCTTGACAGTGAAGAGAAACATAAGGTATATTGAGAAAATTCGTGTTAGAATTATTTATCTTATCTTTTCGGTCATCTTCAACAACTTATGTTTACAAGAAAGATTCTCCAATTCGCCATTCCACCATCCCCTCGTCCCCACCATCCCAAACTCCCCTGTCCCCTCGTCCTTCCCCACCATTACCCCCTCCCTTGCCCCTTCGTCCTCTCCACCATCTCTCACTTCCCTCCCCTCGTCATCCCCACCAAATCCCACTCCCTCGTCCAATGCCTTCCTAAATGGTCTGATGTTCCCATCAGAAAATTGGGAACATCAAATGATCTGATGTTCCCATCACTGAAATACAGTATAAGAAAAAGTTAAAAAATTAAATGAAACTGTGATAAAATAAAAAAGTAAACTATACTCACGAAATAAACGGTATGGTAAACAATAAAGCTAAATTCTAACCCAATTCACACAAAATAATTAAATCAAAATGAAAATAATTCAAAATATATGAAAATTCAGTTTATCAATGCAATCAGAAACATTGAAATGGAATTGTAACATATTTAGTATAGCATGTGTGTTGCTCTTACATGCAATAGATAGCGTTGTTTTTCAAGAAAAGCATAATTTTACCTGTCATAGGTATGGCATCTATACTTATACTTACGAAATGGATGGTATGATAAACAACACAGCTTAATTCCAATGTCCCACAATATAATTCAATAAAAAATAAAATAAATCAAAATCTATGAAAATAAAATTTATCAATGCAATCGGAAACACTGAAATGGAATTCGTGACATATTTTGTACTAGCTGTACCCGCCACGCATTGCTGTGGCTCAGTCTGGTTAAATGGAAAAGAATGAAAAGAGAAAATGCACATTTCTAACATGCTCAATTTCACAATGCTTGTGTATTTAACCTCAATAAACTTATTTCAATTTCAATTTCAATCTCTTGATTTGAAATGGGAAATCAGTTGGAATCATAGGAATGTGAGGAATGAGGACATCTTCACCTTTGAAAGGTCCTGTCAAGATTGTTGCTTTTACAACGTTCCTGAATAATTTTTTACTGCAAGCCGCGTGCCGTTGCTAAGCTTTTGCTGGTTGATATTTCGTAACATGATCGGACGGCCGAGCCGGTCGGCCGAGCAGACAGCACGCTGGACTTGTGATCCTGTGGTCCCGGGGTCGATCCCGGGCGCCGGCGAGAAACAATGGGCAGAGTTTCTTTCACCCTATGCCCCTGTTACCTAGCAGTAAAATAGGTACCTGGGTGTTAGTCAGCTGTCACGGGCTGCTTCCTGGGGGTGGAGGCCTCGTCGAGGACCGGGCCGCGGGGACACTAAAGCCCCGAAATCATCTCAAGATAACCTCAAGATGATAATTGGCACGCCGATTTTCAATTGCAGTTCGTGAGGTGGTGGTATCCCTGGCAGATCGAGTGAATTAAAAAATTCTGTTGGATAATTAACCGCTTCATCTGCTTCCACCACACTGTCGACGGATTTGTATGTGACTGTCTTACTTTGTATGTTAGACTAAATAATATTGTTAAGTTCGTAGACGTCTTTGTTCCTGGCCACAAGAATTGCTCGTTAACTCAGCTAATCGTGATTCTTATAATTGGTTTGAATATTGGGAAATATTTTTTTGAACAAATTCTTCTTTTGACGTCACAAAATTGTAGAAGTTATGAGGCAATGAAATTCGTCCTGAGGTCAGATCAACCGGCAAGTTTACGTTCCCAATTTCCAGAAATTTATATGAGAATATCTCAGCTGATAAGTCGTTTTGCAGCTGGACACGCATATTTGTACTTAATTTTAACATCTTTACGTGGTGCCACAAAGTAGAGTATTTCAGCCAAGCATTTACTTCGTCTGCTGGTGTCGATCAAGGAATTACAGGTAATTTTTGCATGAAATCCCATGCAAGCAATATTAATGCATTCCTAAATGGTCGATGTTTCCACGCAAATCTTGCAATGATCGATCAAGAGCTTCGAGCGATTTTTTGTGAGCCAATGTGCATTCATTCTAAACAATAAGTTTATATTTCTGCAATACTTTTCCCATGCCGGATGCTTTGGAAATGTTGCACGTAGGAGTTTCAGTGAATTGCATGTTCAATGGCAATTTCAAAGCGGAAGTAGCAGTTCTTCCACCTCTTAGCAATGTCGCAGCTATTCTGGACGATGCAAGAGCTAAGGTTATGCCATTTTGGGATCGAAATGCTGCCAAAATCAATCTAATTAGAAACGTTTTACAGTTCCTCCTGGCGCATCTAAAAAAAATTTCCAAACCCGTTATTGACAGTTTGAATTTGTTGATCGTAAATGCCTTTTCGCTCAAGCGTTAGCTTAAGAATATTTGATTGCACATATGATAACAAATCACCCGTGTTGTAATTTTGTTCACGACGTAATTCTACATTGAACGAAGCAGCAGCAGATTGATTCAGTGACGGCATTCACAATTGAATGAGAACTTTGTTCGCGATTTCTAAACACAAATCTTCAATCATTTTCAACCCTACATTGTAGATATCTGCTGTGAAATTTATGTTCATATTTGAATTTTCCTTGCGTACTCGACAGACAATATCTTCAGCCATGTGCGATTTGTGTTTCTCTCATAACTCTGTTGGAGATGAAGGAGAGCCGGTGGTCAGTATGATTGCAAACAATGCGCGAATTTAATTTGGATGTGATGTGTTGGACGTGTCATTAATGCATACATCCCAGTGCCGGTCGTTCTCCAATAAATTCAGAGCTTGACATGCACTACAGAAAGTGGCATGTGTTACGCTACTGACAAATCTCAATTGCTGGAAAGATGTTGGACCTGGCACATTTACCAACAGCTTGCGAAGAAAGAAGCATTCATCTTGATTGGAATGCACGGTGTACAGTCTGCCTATCGTAGTTTGTTTGAATATGCCAGGTTGTCCGTCGACTCGCTCTCCTCGTTTACATTGTTCAAATGATTTTCTATTGGCTTTCCATGTGTAATACGTAGGCAATTCCCAATACAACAGTGTTTTTGCAAACGCGTCATTTTGACATAACGTGAAAAAAGCAGTTAACGCTGTAGCCGGTGGATTCATAGCTGTTTGTTGCACATTTGCAGCTGTGAAATAAACGTGTTGTCCATTTTCTTGTTTAAAAAAAAAATAAATGCTAACAAAATATTTCAATTCAAACGCCAATCACTGAAAAATAAGAAGAACAGTAAAAAAAGCGAATGAAAGGAATGAAAAAAGAAACAAATAAGCTAAACCCAGAAAATGAACAGTATGGTAAACAACACAGATCAGTTCCAGCGCAATGTCACACAAAATAATTCAATCAAAATGAAAATAAATAAAAATCTACGAAATTCAATATATTAATGCAATCGGAGACACTGAAATTGAATCGTAACATATCTTGTATATTGTATGTTGCTCTTATGTGCAACAGATGGCGCTGTTTTTTAAAAAATGCATATTTTTACCTGTCACGGATGTGGCATCTAAATAATAGGCATATCAAAACACGCACGTATTCGAATGCAACGTTGTGTCAAAATTTCAAAGCAATTGGTGAAGAACTGTCAGAGATTACAGCATGTGTTGGTCATACGTCCTACAGATGGCGCTGCTTTTCAAAAAAGCATGTTTTTTCCTGTCATAGGCGAGGCATGCATATATTAGATATATAAAAACACTCGCCTATTTGAATGCAATGTTATATCAAGATTTCAAAGCAGTCGGTTAAAAGGTTCCGAAGATTTCCCTCACTTGAAAAACACACGAAAAACACAGCTTTTCAAAAAAAGCATGTTTGTTCCCCATCACAGAAGCGACATCTATATAGTATGTATATAAAAATCCATTCGAATGCGAATGGAACGTTGTGTGAAAATTTCAAGGCAATTGGCGAAGAACTTTCGGAGATTAGCGATTTTGAATAAACGAACATTTCCATTATTATTTATGTAGATAGCATGCATGTTGCTATTATGCCCAACAGATGGGGCTTTGTTTCAAAAACGCATGTTTTTACCTGTCACAGGGGTGGCATCTCTATAGTAGGTATATAAAATGACGCGCCTATTCGAATGCAACGTTGTCAAAATTTCAAAGCAATCGGTGAAGAACTTTTCTAGATTACAGCATGTATTGCTCTCGAGTCCCACAGATGGCGCTGTTTATTCAAAAAAGCATGTTATTTCCTGTCACAGGTGAGCCATGTATATAATAGATATATAAAAAGACGCGCCTGTTCGAATGCAACATTGAGTCAAAATTTCAAAGAAATCAGTAAAGAGGTTTCGAAGATTTCTCTAACATGAAAAGCACAGTTTTTCAGAAAAAGTATGTTTTTTCCGTCACAGACATGACATCTATATAGAATGTATATAAAAACCTGGCCGGGTGCGAATGGAACGTTGTGTAAAAAATTCAAAGCAATCGGTGAAGAACTTTTGGAGATTAGCGGTTATGCACAAACGAACATTTCCACTTTTATTTACATACTAGCTGTACCTGCCACGCGTTGCTGTGACTCAGTCTGGTTGAATGGTAAAGAAAGAAAAGAGAAAATGCACGTTTCTAACATGTTTAATTTCACAATGCTTGTGGGTATACAATATTTTTTCTTGTTCTACTGTCTGTGAAGATACAGAGATTGTCTGATTGCCGACTCTAGAACACGCAACATATAATTGTCCATGTGAGAAGCAGTCCGTGTTTAGATCTAAACCGCACAATTCTAAAGATTGGCCCTGAGCTTTGTTGATAGTGATTGCAAACGCCAATCGAATTGGGAATTACACTCTCTTAAACTGAAATGGCAAATCCGTTGGAATCATAGGAATGTGAGGAATGAGGACATCTTCACCTTTGAAAGGTCCAGTCAAGATTGTTGCTTCTACGACGTTGCTGAATAATTTTTTACTGCAAGCCGCGTGCCGTTGCTAACATTTTGCTGGTTGATATTTCGTAAGATGATAATTGGCACACCGATTTTCAATTGCAGTTCGTGTGGTGGTATCCCTGACAGATCGAGTGAATTAAAAAATTCTGTTGGATAATTGACCGCTTCATCTCCTTCCATCACAGTGTCGACGGACTTGTATGTGACTGCCTTACTTTGTATATTAGACTGAATAATAATATTAAGTTCTTAGACGTCTTTGTTCTTGGCCACAAGAACTGCTCGTTCACTCAACCAATCGTGATTCTTATAATTGGTTTCAATATTGGGAAATACTTTTCAACTAATTCTTCTTTTGACATCACTAAATTGTAGAACTTTTGAGGCAATGAAATTCGTCCTGAGGTCAGATCAACCGGCACGTTTACGTTCCCAATTTCCAGAAATTGCCGTGAGAATATCTCAGCTGATGAGTCGTTTTGGAGCTGGGCACATATATTTGTAGTTAATTTTAACATCTTTATGCGGCGCCACAAAGTAGAGTATTTCAGGGAAGCATTTATTTCGTCTGCTGGTGTCGATCGAGGAATTACAGGTAATGTTTGCATGAAATCTCCTGCAAGCAATATTAATGCATTCCTAAATGGTCTGATGTTTCCACGCAAATCTTGCAATGATCGATCAAGAGCCTCTAACGATTTTTTGTGGGCCATTATGCATTCATCTCAAACAATAAGTTTATATTTCTGCAATACTTTTCCCATACTGAAAGCTTTGGAAATGTTACACGAGGAAGTTTCAGTGAAATGCATGTCCAATGGCAATTTCAAAGTCAAAGTAGCAGTTCTTCCACCTGCTAGCAATGTCGCAGCTATTCCGGACGATGCATGAGCTAAGGTTATGCCATTTTGTGATCGAAATGCTGCCAAAATCAATCTAATTAGAAAGAATATTTGATTGCACATACGATAACAGATCACCCGTGTTGAAATTTTGTTCATGACGCAATTCTACATTGAACATAGCAGCAGCAGATCGATTCGGTGATGGCATTCCAAATTGAATGAGAACTTTGTTCGCAATTTCTAAGCACAAATCTCCAATCATTATCAACGCTTTGTTGCAGATTTTTGCTGTGAAATTCATGTTCATATTTGAATTTTCCTTGCGTATTCGACGGACAATATCTTCAGCCATGTGTGATTTGTGTTTCTTGCATAACTCTGTTGGAGATGAAGGAGAGGCGGGGGTTAATATGATTACAAACAATGCACGAATTTGATTTGGATGTGAGGTGTCATTAATGCATATTTCCCAGTGTCGGTCATTCTCCAATCAATTCAGAGCTTGACATGCACTACGGAAAGTGGCATGTGTTACGCCACTGACAAATCTCAATTGCTGGAAAGACGTTGGACCGAGCACATTTACCAACAGCATGCGAAGAAAGAAGCACTCATCTTGATTGGAATGCATGGTTACCTTGAGGTGCTTCCGGGGCTTAGCGTCCCCGCGGCCCGGTCGTCGACCAGGCCTCCTGGTTGCTGGACTGATCAACCAGGCTGTTAGACGCGGCTGCTCGCAGCCTGACGTATGAGTCACAGCCTGGTTGATCAGGTATCCTTTGGAGGTGCTTATCCAGTTCTCTCTTGAACACTGTGATGGGTCGCCCAGTTATGCCCCTTATGTGTAGTGGTAGCGTGTTGAACAGTCTCGGGCCTCTGATGTTGATAAAGTTCTCTCTCAGAGTACCTGTTGCACCTCTGCTTTTCAACGGGGGTATTCTGCACATTCTGCCATGTTTTCTGGTCTCATGTGATGTTATTTCTGTGTGCAGGTTTGGGACCAGCCCCTCAATTATTTTCCACGTGTAAATTATTATGTATCTCTCCCGCCTGCGCTCAAGGGAGTACAGATTTAGGCTCTTAAGTCGGTCCCAGTAATTTAGATGTTTTACTGAGTGGATTCTAGCAGTAAAGGATCTCTGCACGCTCTCCAGGTCAGCAATTTCTCTAGCTTTGAAAGGGGCTGTCATTGTGCAGCAGTACTCCACTCTAGAGAGCACAAGCGTTTTGAAACGTATCATCATCGGTATAGCATCTCTAGTGTGAAAAGTTCTTGTTATCCAACCTTTCATTTTTCTTGCAGTTGTGACGGCTACTTTATTGTGTTCTTTAAAGGTAAGTTCTTCCGACATGAGTACACCCTGATCCTTTACATTGCCTTTTCGTTGTACAGTGTTATGATCCCAGGTAGCCGAAAAACGAGTCTCCCCTTTGAGAATTATTCTATCAAGCCTGACCTGACTAGAAGGTCTAGGAATTATAGAGGTGAAGACACAGATGTAAAATAGTTGGTTGGATTTGATGAACAATTTGAGATTATGGGCCGTGAATAAGAAAATAGGTAAATGACTGGTTAGGAGATGTGGATAATTTGCTGGAGGCGTGAGGCTAGTTTCTGGAGGGCTTTGACCTCACTTGAGTGCCAGACATCGCAAGGGGAAGCTGTGCTCCGTTTGAGCTCCCGTCAGAAAGGAACCCCTAGTGATATATCTCCAAGAGAGGAGAAGTGTGCAGACGTTCAAGATGTGGAATCGAGCTGGGAACGTTGTGGTCTCAAGTCCTGGACGGCAGATCCCTCTTGATTCTGCACCTCCTGATGATTTCTCCCTCCATCGGCATCTTGTTGATTCTGTGGATGCCTCTGTTACCTTCAACCCTACTCGCCTCAGTGCACGTGTCGTTGCTGCTCCTTCTCAGGATGCAGCTTCCCACTAGGCTGTCTTATCCTGCCTTGACGAGATCCCTGTTCGGGTCTGAAAGAACACTCGATTGAATGCCAGTGTTGGCACTATTCTCTTCCCGTCCCATGTTGCGACCGGTTTTTGGAATCTGCAGGACTGCCACGATGATATTCGGCATATTCTTGAGGCCCAGGGCCATTCTGTCCTCCAGGTAGACTCGTTTACTCGTCCCCCTTGTGGTCGTCGCCATCAACCCCTTCGGATTGTGAAGATTACCTTTGATGGTAGGATCCTTCCATCCTGTCATTCTTGCTGGTGCCAGGTGTTCTGTCCAGAAGTACATTCCTTCTCCTCGGCTTTGTAACAAGTGCTGGAGGTTTGGGCATGGTGCCCTCCGCTGCTCTGGGACTGTCTCTCTCTGTCCTTTGTGTGGGGGCGAAGGCCACTCTAAGTCGGAGTGCACTTCTCCCCTGGCTTGCTGCCTCAACTGCGGTGAGGCCCACCAAACCTTTTCCTGTGCCTGTATCCATTCCAATCTTGAGGCAGTCGCCCTCAATTAGAAGTACTGGGAGCGTTTATCTTTTCCTGAGGTGAGGCACCAGGTTCGCCGGCTCCCGCCTTATGCTAACGTCTCTTATGCTCGCGTGTTGCGCTCTTCCTCTCCTCGTCCTTCCCAGCTTCCTCAAACCCACAATCGTTTCCGGGTCTTGGACCCTGATACGCCCACTGCCCCCTCCTCTGTTCCTTTGAGTTCTGTCCCAAAGGGTCCCCCTCCTTGTCCTCTGTCTAGGGTTCCCCTTCTTTCTGCCCGGTCTGTCATGTCTCCAGTGTCCTCTTCCTCGTCTCGCTCCGATCCTCCTTCCCATCCTTCTCCTCCATCTATTGACTCTCCCCGCCATCTGTCAGTGAAGGCCGATGTCCATCGCTCTCCTACTGGTCGTCGTGTGTGCTCTCGTTCAGCTTCTCTTGTTGAGACCCTGGAATCCGTTGCCCAGTACGTAGTTGCTGGGACACCTGTCTCTTTAAGTCAGAAGCGTAATCCTGGCTCCTCTCCTTCCTCCTCCCAGGCGGGTAAGAAGGCTTTGCTTTCTTCCTCGGCCCCTACTTCTGACTCTATCGCCCCTTCCCCTCCCATTTCGGTGGTTGCGCCTCCTGTTCCTGCTATGGAGGTTTCTCTGGCCCCCGCTTCCCTCTCGGTTGCTGCCCTTGCTGAGGTGCGCTCCCATCTTTCTACTCCCCCTCCTCCTGCTGTTGTCCTTGACTACTCTTCTCGGTTGCCTCCCTCTTTTTCCTCCTCCTCCTCCTCTGGACCTCGCCCGTCTGCCTCTGGTCTGTTCTCCCGCTTCCTTCCCTCCGTCTTTGCTCAGTTTACCCATTCCCCCTAACCCTGACTTTGCTGACCCTGATCCCGATCCTGATCTTCTTTAACGTGCTATGTTGCTCTTTCGCCTTTGTTTCTTCCTTGTTCTCTGTTGTTGTCCTTTCTCTTCTCGTCGATGTCTATTCTTCAATGGAACGTTCGGGATTATTGCACCAATTTCTATGAACTCCAACTTCTGATTTCTCGATTTTCACCCCTTTGTATCTGTCTCCAGGAGCCGATGCTTGGTGCTCGTCCTGGTCGCTTTTGTGGCTATTCCTTTCTTTCCCCCCCGCCCCAGCTGTTGCTGGGGCTCCTAACTCTTCTGCTCTCTTGATTCGCTCTGATGTTCCCTTTGTCCCCTTGCTTTTTCCTTCACCTCTCCATTGTTCTACTGCTCGTTTCTTTGTGGGGAAATGGTACACTGTTCCATTTATCTCCCCCCCGAGAGTACCGCTTTCTCTTCCTGATCTGAAACACTTACTGGACTCCTTGCCGGAGCCTGTGCTCCTGCTGGGTGATTTCAATTGTCGTCATTCCCTTTGGGATGATGTTCTGACGAACACCCAGGGTCGCCTTCTTGAGCCGTTTATCCTCTCTTCTTCCCTGTCTATTTTGAATTCTGGTGAGCCCAAGCATTTGGACTCTCGGACTCGCACCCTTTCCTGTCTTGATCTTTCTCTTTGCTCATCTTCTCTTTACTTAGATTTCACATGGCAGGTTCTTGATGACCTCCATGGCTGTGACCATTTCCCCGTCCTTGTTACCTTTTTCTCTTTTCGCCCTCCCCTCTCCTTCCCTAGGTGGCAGTTTGCGAAAGCGAACTGGAACCTCTTTACCCTCAGTGCTACTCTCTCTGCTCTCTTCCTTCTGCCTCTCTCTCGCTCACTCCTCCTTTTTCGTGACACTGTCTTCGACGCTGCCCTCCGCTCTATTCCTCGCTCTTCCTCTCGGGGTCCACGGAAGTGCATTCCTTGGTGGAATGCAGACTGTGCTCAGGCTGTCCGCTGTAAGCGTGCAGCCTGGAAGAGACACCGCCGTCGGTAGACGGCCGATTCTTTTCTTTTCTTTCGGAAAGCGAGTGTGGTGGCCTGTAGGGCCATCCGTACGGCTAAACGTGAATGTTGAGCATCTTATGTCTCCACAATTACGTCCGAAACTCCGCTGCCACAGATCTGGAAGCGTATTCGCAAGATAGCGGGTAAGTTCGTTCCCGATGTTTCACCGATCCTTCCCTCTGTGGTACTCTTGTGGCGGACACGTTGCAGGTCGCTACCGAACTGGGTTCCCACTTTTCTTCTGTTAGCTCTGGTCTTCATCTTCCATAATCTTTCCTTCTTCGTAAACCTGTCCTCGAGTCTCGTCCTTTAGATTTCTGCACTCTACTTCGACTTCCCTATAACGATCCCGTCTCTCTCTCTGAACTTCGCTCTGCCCTGGCCCTCTGCGGATCTACGGCAGCGGGCTTCGATGGTATTCATTATGAGATGCTTCGCCATCTCCCTCCGTGTACGTCTCAGTATTTACTGAGTCTGTATAATCGGATCTGGGAGTCGTCATCAGACCCTGAGGACTGGCTCGATGCCGTTGTCCTCCCTTTTCGCAAACCAGGGTCTCTTGTAACATCCCCTAAGGACTTTCGCCCTATTGCCCTCACAAGTTGGGTCTGCAAACTCTTTGAATGTATGGTTAACGTTCGTCTGATGTGGTTCCTGGAACACCATTACCTCTCCGCTTCTCAATTTGGTTACCGCAAGTGCCACAGCACGACAGATGTCCTGGTGAATTTGGAGGTCTATATTCGTACTGCTTTTGCTGCGAAGACCTCCGTTGTTGCCGTCCTTTTTGACCTAGAAAAGACTTACGACACCACTTGGCAATATCATATACTATTCCAGCTTCATTTTTTTGGCCTTCGTGGTCATCTCCCTCTCTTTCTTCGCAGCTTCCTCTCTCGTCGTTCCTTTCGGGTGCGGCTTGGTACCGCTCTCTCTGCCTCTTTTCAGCAATACGAAGGTGTGCCCCAGGGTAGTGTTCTGAGCACTACTCTTTTTCTGGTTGCCCTCAATGGTCTTCTTTCCTCTCTTCCTTCAGGCGTCTTCTCCGCTCTCTATGTCGATGATCTTACCCTTTGCTGTCAGGCTGATGATTTGCCTCTCCTTCAACGCCGGCTTCAACTTGCGATTGATGCCGTGTCGTCTTAGGCCACCGATCATGGCTTCAAGTTCTCTACTACTAAGACTTGTGCCATGACTTTTACTCGGAAACGGGTTGTTCTTCGTCCCTCTTTGTCACTTTATGATCATCCCCTTGAGTACAAAGATTCTGCGAAGCTTTTGAGGTTATTCCTTGACACTCGTTTGTCTTGGTCTCCCCATATCTCTTACCTCCGTGTTGTGTGTTCTAAGGCCCTTACCCTCCTTCGGGTATTGTCCCATACTTCTTGGGAGCGGATAGGCACACTCTCCTTGCTTTACATTCCTCTCTCGTCCTGTCTAAGCTCGATTATGGTTGCCCTGCTTACTCGTCTGCTTCTCTTTCTAGTCTTCGCCGTCTTGATGTTTTGCACCATACTGAGTTGCGCCTCTGTTTTGGTGCCTTTCGTTCAACTCCCATCCTTAGCTTGTATGTTGACACTGGCTTCCTGTCTCTCCAGGACCGCCGTGATCGCTACTGTCTTCACTATCTTGCGTGGTCCTTACAACATCCTTCCTCTCGCCTCTGTCGTGCTTTAACTTTTACCCCTCCTGCGGTTCCTGTTCCTCTTCACCACCTCCCTCTTTCTGTCCGGTTATCTCGCTTACAGGATTCTCTTTCCGTTCGTATTTCTAATGTTTCTTCTCGTGTTGTTCCTTCTTTGCTCCCGTGGAGAGTCCCCCCTTCTGCAGTTTTGTACATTCTTGACCAACATCACTAAAGCTTTTACCCCTCCTACGGTTCTAAAACGCCTTTTCCTTGAGCACTTTTCTTCTCACTCTCGCTCCGTTTCTGTCTTCACCGATGGGTCTAAATCTGCGGACGGTGTTGGCTACTCTGTTGTTTTTTCTGATCGCACTTATATGTGTCGCTTACCTCCGGAGACTAGCATCTTTACAGCGGAGCTTTATGCTATTCTCTATGCTCTTCGTCTCCTGCTTTCTCGTTGTCAGTCTTCCTTTGTAGTTGTTGACTCTTGTAGTGCCCTCATGGCTCTCGAGAACTTTAATCCGGTTCATCCAGTAGTTGTCGAGATCCAGCGTTGGCTGTTTCTTGTTCACAATAAATTTAAGTCGGTTGAGTTTTGTTGAGATCCCAGCCATATTGATGTGTCTTTAAATGAGCATGTGGATGCTGCCGCCAAGGAAGCTGTTCGCTCTTGTCCCATCTCTCGTAAAGATATTTCATTTTCCGACTTTTTCCCGGTTATCCATTCCTCCATCCTTATCCGTTGGCAGGCTTCTTGGTCGTCTGTTACTGGTAACAAACTACGTACTCTTAAATGTTGTGTTTCCTCGTAGCCGTCCTTCTACCACTGTAACCGGCGATGGGAAACGGCTCTGGCGAGGTTGCGTATTGGCCATACTCATTTAACTCATGGTCACTTGATGAAGTATCGCCCTGCTCCTTATTGTCCTAATTGCATTGTCCCTCTTAAGGTCGAGCATGTTCTTCTTGAATGTTCTGACTTCCAGGACGAGCATGTGTCTTGCTTTCCGACCGCCCCTCACGGTCACCTGTCCCTCAATAGAATTCTTGGTGATTCGGATACTTTTGATATCGTTCGCCTTATGCGTTTTTGTTCTCGTATTGGCATCCTTGGTGATATTTAGCGCCCTCTGATTACTCCGCACATTTGATGGTGCTACATAGCCTTCCAGGTTTGGTGCCTTCTTTTGATAATTACTTACACAGACTAGTCCTGTTTGGGAGCTGGAGAGACAAAATTTGTTCGGTTTTCCCCATCGGTAGTATGATGTGTCCCTAATAGTGCAATACTGATGGTGAATCGCACTGTGTTCTTTGGTCTCGTCTGAAGGTTTTACTTCTCAGAAGATGGAGGAGGCCCTCTCACTCACAGATCCTGATCATGAGGGGGGGGGGCCTGGTCTCTTGGAGAGCAATGATATCCATCTGCAGTCTGCGCTGCTACCATTCGATGACTGCTGTTTTTCGGGCGTCGTTAATTTCTTGTAGGTCGTCAGAGAAACCTGGTGTTATTAAATCTTAGAAACCTTATCAAAGCACAAAAGTTTGAGTTATCAAGCCACTAGGATAACATCAGCTCCTGGTATAGTAATCTTCCCTCCCGTTTCCCCTTTTTGTTGATTAGAAGCTCCAATAGGAACTAGTAGGGATCCGATTAATATGAATTTTATGCGCCTAGATGATTTAGAATTATATATACACATGAATAAGTTAGGTTATGTTTATGTGCTCTTTTAGCTAAAAGAGTACAGTACTTTATTTTGTGAAGTGAAGCCTAGTACTTTTATTATTATTGTTGAACGTTGTATGATTTTGACAGATTAACTAGAAACCCTATTGTTTAATTGTAAGTCGTGTTTGAATGTTAAGTAACATAATATCAACTGAGTAAAATAACACTGGTTTATTGAAGATTGAGAGTGACCGTTTGCTTTGAAATCAAGTGAGGGTAGCAGAGGCAAGTTACCAATTCTATTGTATATCATTTCTTAGTAAATGTTTTTGTCAATTTTAAACGCTGTCGATCCTTTGATCTTTATTGCAACTTATGCCATGCCTGACCTGTATGTGAAAACCCAAGTGACAACATATTAGCCACTGAGTGAGAAGACAAATTTGGAGAGATTGGGGAGCATAGTCTCAAATATAGGAGAGGTACTGGGGAGTGAAGAGTATTGACTTTTTCCTTTGGCACTGGGCATAGGTTATTCTTCTTCTTCGTGACGTGAGCTGTTTGCATGAAGGTTTTTTCCTCCCAATGACTGCACGAGTGGTGATATTGATAGATGTGTCACTTACAGTGGCGCATCAAAGTTCAGAATTTGGCAGAGGTTGGAAGTTACTGATGTCTTCTATTTGTGTGAGGATATTGAGAAAAACATATGAGTAGAAATAGACTTAGGATGGCAAAGATGAAGGGGTGATGTTAACGGTGGTATCCAAGTGTTGCTGTTTCATGAAAGGTGTATGGTTTAGTTAAGAGAGTGAGATTGTGAGTAAGTATGTTTGAGAGATAGTTGCAATTCAGATAGGTTAAGGTAGATAGATTATGGTAGGGTGAGTTACATTAAGTAACTTGGGGTTAATTTGTATAAGGTTAGACTAGGTTGTGGTAGGTTAGGTTAGGTAGGTAGGTTAGGTTAAGTAGGGGTAGAGTAGATTTGGTTGGGGTAGGATAGTTGAAGAAGGGTTGTTATGTTGTCATATTTCGGATTTTTACATCCGGGATGTGATTACATCGGTCTTCTTTGACATGGCAGTAATACACCATGTTGAATATCTGGGAGTGGTTGAAGGATGTGTCATGGGAGAATGTGGTTTATGGGGTTTTCAAAGTGCCAGGTAATTGGGAGATTTGTACAGCTGAGGATTTTTTACTCTTCGTGCCGGTGGTTGGGGTTTGTGGCAAGTCAGCCTGGGGAGTGACTTTGGTAAGCATGCTAAGGAGTCATTTAGGCGTTTTTCCAGCATCAGTTTAAACGACGTGTATTCAGCAATGATAGCTGTGTTTGGGCGGATGTCACTGTCTGTAGATGTCGATGTGATGTTTGTTGGGTCAGCCTCGGGGATGGTTGAGTTACTTGTGTTATGAAAATAGTTAGGGTCGGACCAGCGTTTTTCTAGTGCAATTTCAATGCAAGTGATAAGAGTTTCAACAAGATCGGGACTCAGTTGTACATTTCGTGGGAGAGGATTGGACTCTAGGGGTGCAGGATTGTCAGTGACAGACACATCAGATACAAGGAAAGGTTGTGGTTGAGTGTGAGGTTGCAGTTTATGGACTAAGTTAAGCTGTTTCAATGCAATTCTTTATTGCAGGTTGATGGTAGGGAGAACTTTAGTTTTGGTTGCAGCTGCAAAGTATGAAAGACTGAGTGGGGACGTGTTATGTACACCTCTAATTTATGGAGGAAGCCATTAAACCAAACCCTATTGGGGGAATGTAGTCCAGAAAGGTAAGCAGGGCAGTGCCTGTATCACTCAGTTCTCCGTTTGTTCTTCGCATAATGTTTTTGACTCTGGAGATTGGAATGTCATTTGCCTTAGTTGTGCCTTGATGTCGTCTGCACTAATATCAACAACAGGTTGGATTACATATTTCGTTAATCGGTCTCCTAGTGGTTTGTAGCATTTGACTTTGCATCCACAGCTGTCAGTATAGTCTGAAAGCTCTAGTTCTTTGCTGTGTTTCAGATTCACTGAAATTAATTTAAGTCTCTTTGTTTATTAGGTCTGATATCGTGCACAATGATCTTGAATATCTTGGAAATGGCATTTTATAGGATGCTTTGTTCCCTGCTATTTCCGAAAACACTCCTATCTTCGTCATCAAAGGCGAAGGCAAATAATGAATGTTTACTAATCAGAATTCTGTCTACCTTGGTTGAGTGGTGGATGTTGATACTCAGGCCACATGGGGTCGGGATGGTCTCTGTTTACCTCTGTATGATGGCGGCGTTGTGCCTCTAATCTGTTTGCCTTACTGTGATGTCTACTGTCCTGGAAACCTCCATCTGAATCTTCCTCCAAGACCGGGTGACAGTCATGATATATATGTGTACCATGCATGATTACTAAAGTAACAGGGGTGACCAGGACTGTCATACATAATCACCGTGACACCTAACGCTCTACCTTCCACTCTATTCCCAGAGTGGTAGCCTAGTGTACTCTCGCGAGTGTTATTGAGGTCCCTGTGTTTTGACTGGTGCACATTAAGTGCTGACTTCAACACGAGGGTAGAAGGGTGCATAGAAAAGAAAAAATTATAATTTCTCAGTCTTGAATCAAGAAAGTTGGGCGCTGTAGACAGCAGTGACAAAGTGCCTTTTTGTGCCTCTCTCAGCTAGGTACTGTTCCTCTTCTCCCATAACAGAGAGAGAAATATATGTATTAGATATAATAGAGGAAAAATATTCTGAAGTCTGTGCATTAGACAATCAACGGTTAGAAAGGCGGGTCCAAGAGCTAACAGATCCTGAAGGCACAAAAAGAAAATACATACACTCAGACAGTGTTTAAGAATGGCAGATCTTGAACCCGAGATCGGTTTCCGGTTGAGGCAGAAACAAATGGGCAGAATTTATATCACCTCATGCCTCTGTTCATCTAGTAGTACATATGTTATTGGAAGTTAAAAAGTTGCTGTGGGCTGCATTCTGGAAATAATTGTGTGTGTGTGCGTGTGTGTGCGTGTGTGTGTGTGTGTGTGTGTGTGTGTGTGTGTGTGTGTGTGTGTGTGTGTGTGTGTGTGTGTGTGTGTGTGTGTGTGTGTGTGTGTGCGTGTGTGTGTGTGTGTGTGTGTTTGTGTGTGTGTACTCACCTAGTTGTGTCTGCAGGATCGAGCATTGACTCTTGGATCCCGCCTTTCGAGCATCGGTTGTTTACAGCAATGACTCCTGTCCCATTTCCCTATCATACCTGGTTTTAAAATTATGAATAGTATTTGCTTCCACAACCTGTTCCTGAAGTGCAATCCATTTTCCCACTACTCTCACGCTAAAAGAAAACTTCCTAAATCTTTGTGACTCATCTGAGTTTCAAGCTTCCATCCATGTCCCCTCGTTCTGTTACTATTCCGTGTGAACATTTCGTCTATGTCCACTCTGTCAATCCCTCTGTGTATTTTATACGTTCCTATCATGCCCCCCCTCTCCCTTCTTCTTTCTAGTGTCGTAAGGCACAGTTCCCTCAGGCGCTACTCATACCCCATCCCTCGTAGCTCTGGGACGAGTCTTGTTGTAAACCTCTGAACCTTTTCCAGTTTCATTATATGCTTCTTCAGATGGGGACTCCACAATGAGGCGGCATACTCTAAGACTGGCCTCACGTAGGCAGTGTAAAGCGCCCTAAATGCCTCCTTACTTAGGTTTCTGAATGATGTTCTAACTTTTGCCAGTGTAGAGTACGCTGCTGTCGTTATCCTATTTATATGTGCCTCAGGAGATAGATTAGGTGTTACGTCCACTCCCAGGTCTCTTTCACGCGTCGTCACAGGTAGGCTGTTCCGCTTCATTGTGTACTGTCCCTTTGGTCTCCTATCTCCTAGTCCCATTTCCATAACTTTACATTTGATCGTGTTGAATTCCAGTAGCCATTTCTCTGACCATCTCTGCAACCTGTTCAGGTCCTCTTGGAGGATCCTGCAATCCTCATCTGTCACAACTCTTCTCATCAACTTTGCGTCATCCGCAAACATTGACATGTAGGACTCTACGCCTGTAAACATGTCGTTAACATATACAAGAAATAGAATTGGTCCCAGCACCGATCCTTGTGGTACTCCACTTGTTCGCCAGTCCGACTTCTCGCCCCTTACTTATCCTCGTTATTTTACCATAGAATTCCAGAAGGTTTGTTAGGCACGATATCCCTGTCCAGAACCCATGTTGATGTTTGTTCACAAACCTAATGTTCTCCAGGTGTGCAACCAGTCGTAGCCTAATTATTCTTTCCAGTATTTTACAAGGGATGCTTGTCAGTGATACCAGTCTATAGTTAAGTACCTCCTCCCTATCACCTTTCTTGAAGATCGGCACGACATTTGCTTTCTTCCAGCAACTGGGCAATTTTCCCGACATAAGTGACTCATTAAAGATCATTGCCAGAGGCACGCTGAGGGCCTGCGCTGCTTCTTTTAGTATCCACAGTGATACATTGTCTGGTCCAACTGATATAGTTGCATCTAGAGTTGTCAACTGTTCCATTACCTCCTCTGCTGTCACCTCTATATCTGATAGTCTTTCATCTAGGGTAACCCCTTCCAACAATGGGAGCTGCTCAGACTCGGTAGTGAACACTCCATAGAAATTGGTATTCAGTGCCTCGCAGATTTCCTAGTCACTTTCAGTATATGCCCCCTCTGTCTTCCTTAGTCTTGTCACGTGGTCGTTCACCAACATTTTTCTTCTTATATGACTGTGTAGTAACTTAGGTTGTTTTTTCGCTTTGATTGTAATATCGTTCTCATAGTCCCTTTCCGATGTTCTTCTTATGTCAATGTAATCGTTCCTAGCTCTGTTGTATCTGATCCTGTTGTCCTCTGTCCTTTGTCTTCTGTACTTCCTCCACTCCCACCTGCTGGCCATTTTTGCTTCCTGACACTGTCTATTAAACCATGGGTTATTATATTCCTTCTTATTTTTTCCCTTTACTGTTGGTATAAATCTCTCTTCGGCCTCCTGGCATTTCTGTATGACTAGGTCCATCATATCTTGGACTGTTTTTCCTCTAATTTCTTCCTCCCACTGCATTTCACCCAGATAGTCCCTTATCCTCTTATAGTCCCCTTTCCTGTAGTCAACTCTCCTTTCCCAGATCTCTTGTCCCATGGTCATAAGTTTGAATTCCATCATGTAGTCAAAGACTAGGACACAATGGTCACTGGCCCCTAGAGGTATTTCATGCTCTAAATTCTCGATATCTTCTACGTTCTGGGTGAAAATCAGGTCTAATAGGCTCGGTGCATCTCCTCCTCTTTCCCTTGTGTCTTCCTTCACATGTTGTCTTAGGAAATGCCTGTCTATAACATCTACTAATTTTGCTCCCCACGTTTCGTCCCCTCCATGGGGATTCCTTGATTCCCAATTTATCTCTCCATGATTTAGGTCCCCCATGAGCAGCAGCTTCGCTCTCATTCTGTGGGCTAGTGTTGCTGCCTTCTGCAGTTCATCTATACATGCCTTGTTGTTGTCATCATACTCCTGCCTGGGTCTTCTACTGTTTGGTGGGGGATTGTAGATTACCAAGATCACAATCTTCCTCCCATCTACTGTCAGAGTTCCATGTATGAAGCTTGTGCACTCATTGGTAACTCGATTTCTCAGTTATTCAAACTTACATTTCCGCTTTATTAGGAGTGCCACTCCCCCTCCCTGTCTCTGTGTCCTCTCTTTTCGTATCACCTGGTACCCTTCAGGAAAGATTGCATCTGAGATCATGTCATTAATTTTAGTTTCCACAATTGCAACTATGTCAGGATCTGCTTCACTGACTCTTTCTTGTATCTCTTCTGCTTTATTAGATACCTTATCAGCATTGGTGTACCAAACCTTGAGATTCTTCATGGAAAGTCTTGTAGCAGAGAGAGAGAGAGAGAGAGAGAGAGAGAGAGAGAAAGAGAGAGAGAGAGAGAGAGAGAGAGAGAGAGAGAGAGAGAGAGAGAGAGAGAGAGAGAGAGAGAGAGAGAGAGAGAGAGAGAGAGAGAGAGAGACAGAGAGAGAGAGAGAGAGAGAGAGAGAGAGAGAGAGAGAGAGAGAGAGAGAGAGAGAGAGAGAGAGAGAGAGAGAGAGAGAGAGAGAGAGAGAGAGAGAGAGACAGAGAGAGACAGAGAGAGAGAGAGAGAGACAGAGAGAGAGAGAGACAGAGAGAGAGAGAGACAGAGAGAGAGAGACAGAGAGAGAGAGAGAGAGAGAGAGAGAGAGAGAGAGAGAGAGAGAGAGAGAGAGAGAGAGAGAGAGAGAGAGAGAGAGAGAGAGAGAGAGAGAGAGAGAGACAGAGAGACAGACAGAGAGAGAGAGACAGAGAGAGAGAGAGACAGAGAGAGAGAGAGAGACAGAGAGAGAGAGAGAGAGAGAGAGAGAGAGAGAGAGAGAGAGAGAGAGAGAGAGAGAGAGAGAGAGAGAGAGAGAGAGAGAGAGAGAGAGAGAGAGAGAGAGAGAGAGAGACAGACAGAGAGAGAGAGACAGAGAGAGAGAGACAGAGAGAGAGAGAGAGAGAGAGAGAGAGAGAGAGAGAGAGAGAGAGAGAGAGAGAGAGAGAGAGAGAGAGAGAGAGAGAGAGAGAGAGAGAGAGACAGAGAGAGAGAGAGAGAGAGAGAGAGAGAGAGAGAGAGAGAGAGAGAGAGAGAGAGAGAGAGAGAGAGAGAGAGAGAGAGAGAGAGAGAGAGAGAGAGAGAGAGAGAGAGAGAGTGAATGTAGTGAATGAGTGAATGTATATGTAGTAGATATGATCGAAAAGAAATTGGTGGAGAGTCATTTCATTACACAACCGACGGTCAGAAAGCAGGGTGGTCCACGAGCTAACAGCTCGATTTTCTTGTTTCGTACATTAATAAGGTGGTAAGAATGAGAGATGAGAAATTATAGCAACGGGAGGTTACAAGTGAAATACCACTGAGGTCACTGCTGGGGCTCGTTCTGCCCTAATTATAACTAAATTACTTGGTAGAGGGGAAGGAAACCTTTCATAATCGTATGCTTGGATACTGCAAACCTAATTTAGAGTTAAAAGCTATGAAAAGTTCAAAAGTCTCTACGGATGTTTTTGCTCGTCCATCAAAGTTGATGAAGAAACCTGTCCTCCTAATAGAAAATGACATTTTTACGTATACTTAACTTAAGGCAAAAAATTGTCGTACTAGAAAATGGTAGCAGCTCACAAAATTGATATACTGTGCCGTTGTCTGTTTTGGGTCCTCTGGTAGATGTTAGGATAAGGGCACTTTAGTACAACAGTTTCTTGATGGTCAGAAACTTTAGGAGGACGGGCTGGATGAAGACCATACAATGTCACGAATTTCTGTGGGCGTGGGTTCGGGGATGGGTGATTAGTCCAGCTCAGAATTTTTGACTGTACTGGGAACATGGAAGTGTGGGATTCTGTCAAGAGGAGTCACCAGCCCTTTACTTACAAAAAGACAGTTTCTCCGAGGCATCATTCAGCCTCTTTTGATCATAGGTTGCGGCACTACCTTGAACTTGTCTGCACAGGCAGAGCGATCCCCAGAGATACCTTCCCAGCTTTGCCCAACCACTTGGACTGGATTGAAAAGCGACGGTCTCGCTTCATACAGGTTCAATCCCTGACCGTCCACGTGGTTGGGCACCATTCCGTATCCCCATCCCATCCCAAATCCTTATCCTGATCCCTTCCAAGTACTTTATAATCGTAAAGGTTTGACACATTCTCCTGATAGTTCTCTTCCCTTCTTCCAGCTTTCAGTCTATGGTGCAGTTCTGGAGGGAAGCTTTGTGGGTGTCATTAAATCTCTTCTTTTACCCACCAAGAGAATGTTGTCCTTGTAGCTCACCACACATGTGAAGTCGCTCATTGGGATTACACACAGCAAGGCCAGCAGCTATCTTAGCTGTGTCAAGCTAAGCATGGTGTAAATGTTTGTTATGCCACCCTGTGCAAGAATGTCGGTATCTGGCTACTTGTTCCCAGACAATTCTCAAGGAAATGGTTGAGTTTTTTCCATAGTAACTATAGACTGTCGAGGTCTCACAAGCATAGAGGAGGGTGGGCAGGACAACCGCCGAAGGAGATTTTTAGTTTGTCTCAAACTTAATGTCTCACAGATTCCAAACATTGGATCGGAGCCTTCCAAATACTGTGTTTTAGCTCTGGCGATCCTGGTGTTCATCTTCTCATCAAAGTTGAGTGCTTGTGATAGTATTGTGCTGAGGTATATAAACGTATCCATGTTATTAAGTTTCTGGCTATAGACAGTCATTTTAGTGGAGATGGTGGATGCTCATGCAAACCATGTAAGAAAAATTTATGATGTATTGCGTGCCTTTTTATGTACTAGAGTTCAGGGCGTAGTCATCCACAAATAGAAAGTCACCAGTGATCTCAACCTGGACTCTGGTTCTGGCCTGCAGGAAATTATCAGGGGGAAATTGCCAAGCCATTACGACTATATAGCACTTGGAAGGGATAAGGATAAAGATTTGGAATGGGAAGGGGCGAAGGAATGGTGCCCAACCACTTGGACAGTCGGGGATTGAAAGCCTGGCTCTCATCGACTCGGCCACATGTCCCGCATCTCCCATAGTCTCAGCTCAAGTATCTGACTAACTCTGGTGTAGGAATCTTTTTTGCTGCAGACTTAGAGTAATTTTTGTTGGCACGGTGGAGACGATAATGCTCATCCAGTTAGCTCTTAATTTACAACAGTCCTGGTGCTTTCTTGTGATGATACGCAGTGAACCGGATGCAATGAGCCCAAATCCAGCTGTTTGAGGGCAGCCCAGCTGGCCTCTGTGCCAGCATGAGCATCTGTGACTTCCAGCCTTGATGCAATGGCTTCAACAAGTAACTGCTAAATGTTACTCCCCCTCAATCTGAAGACATTTAGGTACTTTGGTGAATTGACGCCCTGTGGGGGGGGGGGGGGTTAAGGGCTGGACCAACAATCTGCACCCACACATGCCTTGGTCACACGAGCATCACCCACACATGCCTTGGTCACACGAGCATCACCCACACATGCCTTGGTCACACGAGCATCCTGCTAATGGTTCCCACCCACACATGCCTTGGTCACACGAGCATCCTGCTAATGGTTCCCACCCACACATGCCTTGGTCACACGAGCATCACCCACACATGCCTTGGTCACACGAGCATCACCCACACATGCCTTGGTCACACGAGCATCCTGTTAATGGTTCCCACCCACACATGCCTTGGTCACACGAGCATCACCCACACATGCCTTGGTCACACGAGCATCACCCACACATGCCTTGGTCACACGAGCATCCTGCTAATGGTTCCCACCCACACATGCCTTGGTCACACGAGCATCCTGCTAATGGTTCCCACCCACACATGCCTTGGTCACACGAGCATCCTGCTAATGGTTCCCACCCACACATGCCTTGGTCACACGAGCATCCTGCTAATGGTTCCCACCCACACATGCCTTGGTCACACGAGCATCCTGCTAATGGTTCCCACCCACACATGCCTTGGTCACACGAGCATCCTGCTAATGGTTCCCACCCAGACATGCCTTGGTCACACGAGCATCCTGCTAATGGTTCCCACCCACACATGCCTTGGTCACACGAGCATCCTGCTAATGGTTCCCACCCACACATGCCTTGGTCACACGAGCATCCTGCTAATGGTTCCCACCCACACATGCCTTGGTCACACGAGCATCCTGCTAATGGTTCCCACCCACACATGCCTTGGTCACACGAGCATCCTGCTAATGGTTCCCACCCACACATGCCTTGGTCACACGAGCATCCTGCTAATGGTTCCCACCCAGACATGCCTTGGTCACACGAGCATCCTGCTAATGGTTCCCACCCACACATGCCTTGGTCACACGAGCATCCTGCTAATGGTTCCCACCCACACATGCCTTGGTCACACGAGCATCCTGCTAATGGTTCCCACCCACACATGCCTTGGTCACACGAGCATCCTGCTAATGGTTCCCACCCACACATGCCTTGGTCACACGAGCATCCTGCTAATGGTTCCCACCCACACATGCCTTGGTCACACGAGCATCCTGCTAATGGTTCCCACCCACACATGCCTTGGTCACACGAGCATCCTGCTAATGGTTCCCACCCAGACATGCCTTGGTCACACGAGCATCCTGCTAATGGTTCCCACCCACACATGCCTTGGTCACACGAGCATCCTGCTAATGGTTCTCACCCACACATGCCTTGGTCACACGAGCATCCTGCTAATGGTTCCCACCCACACATGCCTTGGTCACACGAGCATCCTGCTAATGGTTCCCACCCACACATGCCTTGGTCACACGAGCATCCTGCTAATGGTTCCCACCCACACATGCCTTGGTCACACGAGCATCCTGCTAATGGTTCCCACCCACACATGCCTTGGTCACACGAGCATCCTGCTAATGGTTCCCACCCACACATGACTTGGTCACACGAGCATCCTGCTAATGGTTCCCACCCAGACATGCCTTGGTCACACGAGCATCCTGCTAATGGTTCCCACCCACACATGCCTTGGTCACACGAGCATCCTGCTAATGGTTCCCACCCACACATGCCTTGGTCACACGAGCATCCTGCTAATGGTTCCCACCCACACATGCCTTGGTCACACGAGCATCCTGCTAATGGTTCCCACCCACACATGCCTTGGTCACACGAGCATCCTGCTAATGGTTCCCACCCACACATGCCTTGGTCACACGAGCATCCTGCTAATGGTTCCCACCCACACATGCCTTGGTCACACGAGCATCCTGCTAATGGTTCCCACCCACACATGCCTTGGTCACACGAGCATCCTGCTAATGGTTCCCACCCACACATGCCTTGGTCACACGAGCATCCTGCTAATGGTTCCCACCCACACATGCCTTGGTCACACGAGCATCCTGCTAATGGTTCCCGCCCACACATGCCTTGGTCACACGAGCATCCTGCTAATGGTTCCCACCCACACATGCCTTGGTCACACGAGCATCCTGCTAATGGTTCCCACCCAGACATGCCTTGGTCACACGAGCATCCTGCTAATGGTTCCCACCCACACATGCCTTGGTCACACGAGCATCCTGCTAATGGTTCCCACCCACACATGCCTTGGTCACACGAGCATCCTGCTAATGGTTCCCACCCACACATGCCTTGGTCACACGAGCATCCTGCTAATGGTTCCCACCCACACATGCCTTGGTCACACGAGCATCCTGCTAATGGTTCCCACCCACACATGCCTTGGTCACACGAGCATCCTGCTAATGGTTCCCACCCAGACATGCCTTGGTCACACGAGCATCCTGCTAATGGTTCCCACCCACACATGCCTTGGTCACACGAGCATCCTGCTAATGGTTCCCACCCACACATGCCTTGGTCACACGAGCATCCTGCTAATGGTTCCCACCCACACATGCCTTGGTCACACGAGCATCCTGCTAATGGTTCCCACCCACACATGCCTTGGTCACACGAGCATCCTGCTAATGGTTCCCACCCACACATGCCTTGGTCACACGAGCATCCTGCTAATGGTTCCCACCCACACATGCCTTGGTCACACGAGCATCCTGCTAATGGTTCCCACCCAGACATGCCTTGGTCACACGAGCATCCTGCTAATGGTTCCCACCCACACATGCCTTGGTCACACGAGCATCCTGCTAATGGTTCCCACCCACACATGCCTTGGTCACACGAGCATCCTGCTAATGGTTCCCACCCACACATGCCTTGGTCACACGAGCATCCTGCTAATGGTTCCCACCCACACATGCCTTGGTCACACGAGCATCCTGCTAATGGTTCCCACCCACACATGCCTTGGTCACACGAGCATCCTGCTAATGGTTCCCACCCACACATGCCTTGGTCACACGAGCATCCTGCTAATGGTTCCCACCCACACATGACTTGGTCACACGAGCATCCTGCTAATGGTTCCCACCCAGACATGCCTTGGTCACACGAGCATCCTGCTAATGGTTCCCACCCACACATGCCTTGGTCACACGAGCATCCTGCTAATGGTTCCCACCCACACATGCCTTGGTCACACGAGCATCCTGCTAATGGTTCCCACCCACACATGCCTTGGTCACACGAGCATCCTGCTAATGGTTCCCACCCACACATGCCTTGGTCACACGAGCATCCTGCTAATGGTTCCCACCCACACATGCCTTGGTCACACGAGCATCCTGCTAATGGTTCCCACCCACACATGCCTTGGTCACACGAGCATCCTGCTAATGGTTCCCACCCACACATGCCTTGGTCACACGAGCATCCTGCTAATGGTTCCCACCCACACATGCCTTGGTCACACGAGCATCCTGCTAATGGTTCCCACCCACACATGCCTTGGTCACACGAGCATCCTGCTAATGGTTCCCGCCCACACATGCCTTGGTCACACGAGCATCCTGCTAATGGTTCCCACCCACACATGCCTTGGTCACACGAGCATCCTGCTAATGGTTCCCACCCACACATGCCTTGGTCACACGAGCATCCTGCTAATGGTTCCCACCCACACATGCCTTGGTCACACGAGCATCCTGCTAATGGTTCCCACCCACACATGCCTTGGTCACACGAGCATCCTGCTAATGGTTCCCACCCACACATGCCTTGGTCACACGAGCATCCTGCTAATGGTTCCCACCCACACATGCCTTGGTCACACGAGCATCCTGCTAATGGTTCCCACCCACACATGCCTTGGTCACACGAGCATCCTGCTAATGGTTCCCACCCACACATGCCTTGGTCACACGAGCATCCTGCTAATGGTTCCCACCCACACATGCCTTGGTCACACGAGCATCCTGCTAATGGTTCCCACCCACACATGCCTTGGTCACACGAGCATCCTGCTAATGGTTCCCACCCACACATGCCTTGGTCACACGAGCATCCTGCTAATGGTTCCCACCCACACATGCCTTGGTCACACGAGCATCCTGCTAATGGTTCCCACCCACACATGCCTTGGTCACACGAGCATCCTGCTAATGGTTCCCACCCAGACATGCCTTGGTCACACGAGCATCCTGCTAATGGTTCCCACCCACACATGCCTTGGTCACACGAGCATCCTGCTAATGGTTCCCACCCACACATGCCTTGGTCACACGAGCATCCTGCTAATGGTTCCCACCCACACATGCCTTGGTCACACGAGCATCCTGCTAATGGTTCCCACCCACACATGCCTTGGTCACACGAGCATCCTGCTAATGGTTCCCACCCACACATGCCTTGGTCACACGAGCATCCTGCTAATGGTTCCCACCCACACATGCCTTGGTCACACGAGCATCCTGCTAATGGTTCCCACCCACACATGCCTTGGTCACACGAGCATCCTGCTAATGGTTCCTACAGACTATTATATAGTCAGTTAGGTGCCAGTGCCTTGAGCGTTGGTGTATCCAGGATATTCTATTACATTTGTGTAGATGGAACACAGTGAACAATGATCAGAAGATCATTTGCTGCACATGTCTTCAAGATAAGATGTCCCTTGCTGCTACGTCTACCAATGCAATATCTGCAGATTATTCCCTCCCACGCCACCTGGTGAGCGCAAACCTCAATGGTGAAATCGCCAATGATGATCAGCTTTTCTGACTCTGTTCTCTCGCAATCAGCACCTCAAGGTCTTGGTAGAATTTGTTCTTGGTGTCTTCTGAGTTCGTCATTCTTGGTGCATAATCCCTAAAAAGTAGTATCTGCTTTTTCTCAAGAAGAGGAAGCTTCAGCTACATCAGCCAGTCATTGACTCTCTCTTGTAGACTGGAGAGTTTATTCTGCAGATGTGTCTGGACAGCAAATCCAACTCCACAGTGGGAGAGTGCCACAGACAGATACTAGTGCCAGAGTACTGGGAAGGTTGAGGGAGTGCCAGAGTACTAGGATAGGTGAGAGAGTGCCAGAGTACTAGGATAGGTGAGAGAGTGACACAGACAGATAATAGTGCCAGAGTACTGGGAAGGTTGAGGGAGTGCCAGAGTACTAGGATGGGTGATGGAGTGCCATGGACAGATAATAGTAATAGAGTACTAGGATGGGTGAGGGAGTGCCATGGTCAGATAATAGTGCCAGAATACTATTATGGGTGAAGGAGTGCCACAGACAGATAACAGAGCCAGAGTACTAGGATGGGTGAAGTAGTGTTACGGACAAATAATAGTGCCAGAGTACTCGGATGGGTGAGAGAGTGCCTTACAGATAACATTGCCAGAGTACCAGGATAGGTGAAGGAGTGCCACATAGATAATAGTGCCAGAGTACTCGGATGGGTGAGGGAGTGCCACAGACAGATAACAGTGCCAGATAATGGGATGGTAAGTTGGAGTGCCTTGTCAGAAAAGCTTTGGCACTATTATAAAATACAATAGATCAATCAACAAGCACCTATAATATATTCAGCACTCACTGCGACAAAAGAAGTAACCCTTGAGAGAGCAGCAAGCATTCACTGCGACAACAGACGTACATGTCATTAAACCAATAAAAGCCAACATATTAATCACACATTGTATGAATTATGAGTTTTGTCCAGTAGACCCAAGGAAGATGGGTCTTTGGGTTTCACCACAAAAACAGATTCCGCCACTGGCAGCTACCACCAAAAGCTAGACCCAACGACAAACACACACATCAAAGAGACGTCACTACGTGTCTTTGTTAACGACTTGGACATTATGGAAATAAACACCGAAGACTGCAAGAATCTATATAAACCGAACTTAGTCAAGTTAACTCTTGAGCCATTACAGGAATGGTACGAGTGAAGACAAGATGGCCGCTAGGGGGGAGGCCTCCAAGCGTCCACCTCACACCCGTATCCTGATGACTACACAACCAAATGGCGCCTGAGGTGGATATGTGGGAACAGAGTAGGATGACGGGTAAAGGATGAAGAACACTGGTGGATGAGGGCCAGAGGTGGATAAGGGAGAGAGATGGGTGAAGAACACTGGTGGATGAGGGCCAGAGGTCGGTAAGGGAGAGAGACGAGTGAAGAACCCTGGTGGATGAGGGCCAGAGGTGGATAAGGGAGAGAGACGGGTGAAGAACACGGGTGGATGAGGAGCAAGAGAGATGGGAGAGCTGACGAGAAGAGTCTTAGTGCACTGGACAATTTACCAAGATAATTGGACCGTCAGACCGAGGTAAGCTCTGTTACATGACCCCCTCTCCCTGTTTCCCACAACCTCTCCCTGCCTCTCCCTGTTTCCCACAACCTCTCCCTGCCTCTCCCTGTCTCCCACAACCTCTCCCTACCTCTCCCTGTCTCACACAACCTCTCCCTGCCTCTCGTCTCCCTGCCTCTCCCTGTCTCCCACAACCTCTCCCTGCGTCTCCTTGTCTCCCTGTCTCCCACAACCTCTGCCTACCTCTCCCTGTCTGCCGCCACCTCTCCCTGCCTCTCCCTGTCTCCCACACCTCTGCCTGCCTCTCCCTGTCTCCCACAACCTCTCCCTTCCTCTCCCTGTCTCCCACAACATTTCCCTGTCTCCCACAACCTCTTCCTGTCTCCCACAACCTCTCCCTGTCTCCCATAACCTCTCCCTGTCTCCCATAACCTCTCCCTGTCTCCCGCAACCTCTCCCCTGTCTCCCTCAACCTCTCCCTGTCTCCCATAACCTCTCCCTTGTCTCCCACAACCTCTCCCTGTCTCCTACAACCTCTGCCTACCTCTCCCTGTCTTTCACAACCTCTCCCTGCCTCCTCCAACCTCTCCCTGGCTCCCCGAATCTCTCCATGATTCTCCCTGCCTCCGCCAACCTCTCCATGGCTCCCCGATCCTCTCCATGACTCTCCCTGCCTCCACCAATCTCTCCCTGCTTTCCCCTGCTTCTCCCATCATCTTCCTGCTACCAACATCATCCACCTGCCTTCCAGAACCTCCCCTGCCTCTACCTTCCTCCCCCAACCCCTCCCTGCCTCCCCCAACCTCTCCCTGTCTCTCCCGGCCTCCCCCAACCTCTCTCCCGGCCTCCCCAACCTCTCTCGTGGCCTCCCCCAACCTCTCTCCCTGCCTCTCTCATTAGCTTCTCCTCCCTCTCTCATTACCTCCTGTAGCACGGGCTATGGTGAGTAGCAGGGATGACACCGAATCGGCCCTTTTTGAAAATGGGCCGATTTGGAGTTAAAGGTTTCTAATGGGGATAATTCGAGACAAAAGGGATCAATTTGTAGTTAAAGTGCATAACATTATCTTGGTGGCAGATATAGGTGCAGAATGTTTACTAGTGAGTCCCATTCTTCAACGGCTTTTCTAATCATTGTTGTCGGTGTAGAATGTGCATCTAATGCCGCTGATGTCGTAGGATTAATGTTTAGTTTGATGAGCAGGGCTTCAGTAGTTTCACATTCCAGTAATTGATGCAGTAGTGGCGCCACTGCATCTGTTCCATAGATATGACACTCTTTGACTATTGGGTTTATTACCTCAATCCACTGAAAGCCAATCGACTAAAAGCAAATCCACTGCAACAAAATAAGTTTGCTTGCAGAAGAGGTGTTGTATCCACAGAGTGCCTTACCTCCCTCCCTCCTGGATCAAATCAATGACAAACCTGGAATCCTTATTTTTTTAGACCTAGAAAAAACCTTAGAGTTAGCCAATGCTCCAGCTACACTGTGCTGATTGGTGGATAAGGAAACCAACGGACGTGCTCTTGCCTTTGCCAAAGGAAGCCTGCTTAACCGAGAAGCTAAAGTCAAGTTCCAACGAAAAACATCATCATCAAAGAGGCTGGAAAATAGAACTCCGTAGGGAGGAATACCGAGCCCCTTCCTCTTCAACTGTCTCATGGAACAATACATGAAGCTCAAATTACCAAGAGCCAAACTGCTTAACTATGCAGACGACTTTGTGGTCATCATCAATGGTAAATGCGCCAGGAACCATGCACAAAAATGCCTAGATATTATGAACAGAGAAGCGGAATGCATACAAGTGAAAATAAACAGCAATAAGACCAAAACAATGGCCGTTAAAATGAGAACTCAAGACATCAGACTCGCAATACAAGGACATGAAATTGAGTGGGTTACCTCTTTTCAATACCTTGTAGTCATAATAGTCAGCCAGTTGAAATTCACTCAAGAAATTGTATATCTTCGGCAACGTTGTAAAGCCAGAAACTCAGCTTTAGGTCAAGTAGGTCAAGCAGTTAAGTCACTCCTTGACTATGCTGCTCCTGCTCTTACATCCCTCAATAATAACCAATGGAAGAAACTGGAAGTGTCTCAAAATCATGCTCTCAGAACATTGCTGGGGATAACTTATGTGGACGAGTCGAGAGAATCTAAGAATGGAAACCAACTTACCAATATTTTAAACAATAATATTGTTTATAATATTGGTAAACAATAATATTATACCAGGAAATCTATCTGGGCCTAACCAGCCACAGATTAGAGAACTACTTAGATTCTGTGACAAATTTTCACTCAACCAGCAGATGATCGAAGCCAACGAGAAATGAAAATATTCTGGATCTGGTCTTTACGAACAATGAAGACATTATCAGGGACATTACGATATAAGATACAACGTACTCAGATCACAAGCTCATTGAAGTGCAAACGACCATCAATACTCAGAATAGACCTAAAATGTTGATGAAGCGAGGGGGCGTTATTCAGTAAATACAATTTTAATAATAAAAGGATAGACTGGGAGAAAATAAATAGGGAACTTACAAACATTCCATGAGAAACTGTTCTAAGTAATACAAGTCCTACAGAAGGAATAGAAAAACTGACTTCGGAAGCATAACAAGTCTGTCTGAAACATGTTCCTTTGAGGAAAGCCAGATACAGATCAACGTAGAAAGAGAACACAGACGACACTATAAAAGAAGGAAAAAATAACGGAAATGCTTATGCAGACACGAATTTCCCGTCAAAGAAGGAATAATTTTAATAGGGAGATTGAAGAAATCGAATGGAAATTGAAACACTCATATGAAACTGAAGAAAGGCAGTTAGAACAGAAAGCAATTCAGGAAATAAAGAAAAATTCAAAATACTTCTTCACATATGCGAAAACAAAAGCAAAAACCACTGCCATTATTGGACCTATTTGTACAAGTGAAGGTTCATACACGGAAGATCACAAAGAAATTAGTGAAATCCTAAAAGAGCAGTATGAGGACATGTTTAGCACTCCAATAAACAGCATGAAAGTGGAAGATCCAGACAATTTCGCTATGCGGGATATTCAAAACCCCCCTGTAAATATAAGATATCAACACGAGCGTACTAGACTTTGAAAGAGAAATTGAAAACATGCCCATTCACTCAGCCCCGGGTCCAGATTCATGGAATTCAATATTTAAAAAGAAATGCAAAGTGCCGGTAGTGTGGAGGAAGAGCTTGGACACGGGGGAGATACCAGATGCACTTAAAGTAGCAGACATAGCCCCTCTACACAAGGGAGGGAGCAAAGCATTGGTAAAGAATTATAGACCAGTTGCACGAATATCGCACATAATAAAAGTATTTGAGAGAGTGATTAGGAGTCAGGTCACCAATTTCATGGAGACCAATGACCTTCACAACCCAGGCCAACATGGATTTCGAGCGGGAAGATCGTGGCTCTCACAGCTACTTGATCACTACGACAAAGTAACTGTGGCATTAGAAGAAAAACAGAATGCTGATGTGATATACACGGACTTCGCAAAGGCTTTCGATAAATGTGACCATGGAGTGATAGCACACAAAATGAAGTCAATGGGAATAACCGGTAAAGTAGGACACTGGATACTCAGTTTTCTGTCAAACAGGACTCAGCGAGTAACAGTCAACCATATGAAATCTAATCCAAGCGCAGTTAAAAGCTATGTACCTGAAGGTACAGTCCTTGCACCTCTGCTTTTCCTTATTCTCATATCAGATATAGACAGAAGTACAAGTCACAGTTTCGTATCATCCTTTGCAGATGACACAAAAATCAGTATGAAAATGACCTCGGCTGAAGACATTGAAGACCTTCAAGCTGATATTAATAAAGTTTTCGACTGGGCATCAGAAAATAGCATGATGTTTATCAATGATAAATTCCAGGTACTCAGGTACGGTAAAAATGAGGACCTTAAACATATTACAGGGTACTAAACACAATCAAATGTTTCCATAGTAGGAAAACAGCATGTAAAGGATTTGGGAATAATGATGTCTGACGACCTTTCAAATCCAGGGATCCAATCACAATGGTTGTACTCTTCAAGTCACTTGTGTTGTTCCACCTTAAGTACTGATCAGTACTCACTTCCCCCTTCAGAGCAGGAGAGATTACTGAAATAGAGGGAACACAGAGAACGTATACGGCACACATAGACGCGATAAAGCACCTAAATTATTGGGATCGTCTCAAAGCTTTCCAAATGTACTCACTAGAAAGAAGACGAGAGAGATATCAAATAATATACACGTGGAAGATACTGGAGGGCCAAGTACCAAATCTACACAGTAAAATAACAACGTACTGGAGTGAACGATATGGAAGAAAATGCAGAATAGAACCAGTGAAGAGCAGGAGGGCCATAGGCACAATCAGAGAACACTGTATAAACATCAGAGGTCCACGGCTGTTCAACACCCTCCCAGCGACTATAAGAAATATTGCCGAAAAAACCGTGGACATCTTCAAGAGGAAACTAGATTTTTTCCTCCAAGGAGTGCCGGACCAACCGGGCGGTGGTGGGTATGTGGGCCAGTGGGCCGCTCCAAGCAACAGCCTAGTGGACCAAACTGTCACAAGTCAAGCCTGGCCTCGGGCCGGGCTTGGGGAGTAGAAGAACTCTCATAACCCCATCAACCAGGTACCAGCCTTAGAAAACAAGATCAAACAAAGGATAGCAACCATAACAGCAAAACTTGTTGGAACCACCGCCAGACTGTCAATCAAAGATAGCATACACAGATCGCTTCAGAGAAACCTTCAATATAGATTAAGATCATGGACAGATAATCTGGGGAAGATTCTAGTGAAAGTGGACATGAAATGGACCATTAAAATCAAAGAAGATAGGCCATATCAATACTTTCGGCAGCCTCCTCCATGAGAAGAATCTAATCTAAACATAATCATTGAAGGATTACCAGTCAAAAAATCGGCATGTGACTTGCAGAGGCTCAAAGCAGTCATAGAACAACAAATGGATATCATCTCAAGACTACAACGACTCACATCTTTACAAATGGATCAGTTGATCAAGAAAGAGGTTCTGCTGGGGCAGCAGTTTACACTAACAACCATGAAGCTTACTGGAGCATGGATAGTGGGTGCTCAACATTGCAAACAGAATTATATGCCCAGAAGGAGGCCATAAACTACACTATTGAGAATAATTTACATGATGTCTTCATTCATATCGACTCTAAATCTTCACTCCAGGCATTGTTATCCAGTCAGCACAGAGATCATATGCAACTCCTCACAGAACTCCAACATATAGGACAAGATGCCCATAATCTAGGAGCTGTCAATCATCCTAAATTGGATACTAAGTCACATTAGCATAGATGGCAATGAAAAGGCAGACTCGCTAGCAAAAGTTGCCACTGTTCTACCTGTTGTACAGGTTCAAATACCTCCAAGTTTTCCGCAGATTAAGGAGCAACTCAAGAAGAAAATACTCCCAACTATCAAAAGTCGCAACAGAGCCAAAGTAGCGGAAGGAAAATCCACTGTGATATGGTACGAACAAGCTACTGGGTACTACTCTTTCAAGCCTGACAAAAAGATATCCAGAGACATTGCAGTAGCCATACACAGACTTAGACTTGGTTACAAGTGCTGTTCCACCCACCTCTTCCCGCCTCTCTCATTACATCCTCCCACCTCTCCCTGCCTCTCTCATTATCTCTTTCCACCTCTCTCCCATTACTTCCTGCCACTTCTCCCTGCCTGCCTCATTACATCCTCCCACCTCTCCCTGCCTCTCTCATTACCTCCTCCCACTTCTCCCTGCCTCTCTCATTACCTCCTCTCACCTCTCCCTGTCTCCTCACCTCGCTAACATGTAACACCATAAACTCAGTGGGTCTCGCATGACCTTGACAACTTAGCTGGAGTCATTAATGAGGGCGACTATATATGGAATGATTAAGCTTTTAAGGCAATGCAGGTTCTTGGGAAGCCTAGAGCATGTTCATTCATTGTGCAACAAGTTTAGGGTTAGCTCTTGCATCCTCAGTGGATATTTTTCTTGGCAAGTTGAGGTCTTGCATAGTCAATGTCTTACATTGCAAAGGACAGGTTTCATGTATAGAGAGAGCTGGTTACATCTTTAAAGGGAAGAAATATTAAGTTTAAAGACGATCATGAAAACTTTGGAGGAGGAGGAGGAGGTGGTGGAAATTTATGGAGATCATGCAACCACGTATATTATGTTGCTGTGAAGATTTTTCCTACGCTTACCTCCCTTAGAAGGTGGACCTCAAACAGAAAGGACTGCGCAAGCAGCTTATACTCTAGGCTAGAGACCATAGAAAGGCGGGAGCAACCGCTGGGATTCACTGAGGGTGAAATCCCTATCCACTAGGCCGTCGGGTTCCTCCTATGCCTTAGCACAAGTAAAGGTAACCCATGGGATCTCACATCAAAATTTAATTGGATGTGTAGTGCTATGAATTGGGTTTCGAATTCCCAAGAACAGCCTTTATTAAAAAGATCACATTACTAGACAATCGTACAAAGCAGAACGTGGGTGGAACATGAATGGTTGAAGTGTTGACATCAAAGACCGTTTCCTATAACAATAACAATAACAAGTTTATTAACAAAGAGACTAAACTACTACAACATCGAGTTTACGTTATGTTAATGTCCATCCAGTTGTGACAAATTACTGAACCTGCAATGAAACACTCATGGAAATGGTACACCTAGCATGATAATAAAAAAAATCATACACATTACCCCTCATGAATAAATCAATTATATCAATAGAGAAAATTACACAGTTATTAGAACTTCAGGGTGTCACTTGACCGACCCTATTACTCTGTCCCTGCACCTGCTTTCCTCTGAAATGATATACATACAAGGCAACATGACATAATTCTTGACTCTGAACGATACATATTGAATCGTCAGATCAAAATAATATTTATATGGAAACTCTCCACACTGACAGGTTTCATACCTGAGCCAGTCAACACACAATATGTATTTTATATACATCTAATTGTGTTACTGTGTATATCATACACACTCATAACTTTACAGACAGCCTGTGCCCTCCCACAGTTGCCATTTGACACCATTACAGATGCGCCTCTCCAACTGGCTTCCCTCACCTAGAAAAGTGCTTGGGACAACCACCCCCTCTGTGGTACCTCCTTGCTGTGGTGAGGGGCTCACATACACCTCCCTGAGACAGGTGTGGGTTGCCTGTGCCCCCTCTTTGGGTGGTGTACGGGCTGAAGGGCACCATGTAGGGGCCTTGTGAGCCTTCGGACCACCCGCTGGAGGGGTCGCCTGTGAGAGGCCACCCTGAGTTGAGTGGATGGTTGGGTGTCCAGGCTAGAGCGATAGGGGGACTAGGGTCTTAGCACCAGTGTGGGAGAATGAACGAAGTAGTAGGACTCCCCTGTTGAAAAGGGGGAGCACCGCTGGGGACGACACACCCTTCCTGCACTGGCCCACGCTCGGCCTCCCTGGCTGCCCTGGTAGGTGATATCCCTTGGTTCCGGGTCCCATCCCTTATATATTGGTTTGCTATATGGATGAGGACTTGACTACTCCTAACCAGGCTCATGGGGTGGGCGACCAGGCCCCTGAGTCGGACCGTCCTGGAAGACCGGGATTTGTAGCCTCCGCTACACAGCCCGGTTAAAGGCCCAGACCAGACTCTTCCTCCCTGCTCTCCTCCCTCCTCTGTGGTTGGGTCGAGCCACAAGCCTGCTGTGGTGACCGTCTCGTCTCCTTGCACGACTCCATCTCCCGCCACGGCCGCTCTCGTATGCTCCCTTCCCATCCTACTTCGTTCCATGCTTTGTTTGGTCCTGCTACATGGACTAAGTACTTTGACCTCCAACCTTTGGACTCAACTCCTCCTGACGATTTTTCCCTTCATAGGCATCTTGTCGATTCCGTGGATGCCTCTGTCACCTTCAACCCCACTCGTCTTGGTACCCGTGTCGTTGCTGCTCCTTCTCAGGATGCGGCCACCCGCTTCGCCACCTTATCCTGCCTTGGCGAAACCCCTGTCCGGGTCTCGAAGAACGCCCGGTTGAATGCCAGTGTGGGCACTGTTGAGGTGCGCTCCCCTCTTTCTGCTCCCTCCTTCTCCCCTTCCTTCTCCTCCAGACCCCTGCTCGTCCACCTCTGGTCCGTCCTCCCGCTTCTTGCCCTCCTTCTTTACTCAGTTTACCCATGCCCCCTAACCCTGACCCTCACTGACCCTGATCCTGACTCTGTGCTTTTTTAGCGTGCTGTGTTCCTTCTTCACCTTTGTTTTTTCTTTGCTCTATTGCTCTCCTCTCTCTCTTTGCTAATGTCTTTTCTCCAGTGGAACATCCATGGATTTTACGCCAATTTCCTTGACCTCCAACTTCTCATTTCACAGTTTTCGCCCCTTTGTGTCTGTCTCCAGGAGCCGATGCTTGGTTCTCGTCCTGGTCGCTTCCGTGGCTGTTCTTTTCTCTCCCCGATGTTCCCTTTGTCCCCTTACTTTTTTCCTCGCCTCTCCACTGTTCTGCCACCCGTATCTTTGTGCGTAGATGGTACACGGTTTGTTCCATTTATCTCCCCCCCACTGTCCCACTTTCTCTTCCCGATCTTAAACACTTCCTAGACTCCTTGCCGGAGCCTGTGCTCCTGCTGGGTGATTTCAATTTTCGTCATGCCCTTTGTGGTGATGTGCTGACAAACACCCGGGGTCGCCTCCTTGAACCTTTCATCCTCTCTTCTTCCCTGTCCTTTCTTAATTCTGGTGAGCTCACTCATTTGGACTCTCGGACTCGCTCCCTTTCTTGTCTCGATCTCTCTCTGTGCTCGTCATCCCTTTCCTTAGATTTCGGTTTCGGGTGGCGAGTCCTTGATGACCTCCATGGCAGTGACCATTTTCCTATCCTTGTCACTTTTTTCTCCTTTCGCCCTCCTCTCTCCTTCCCTAGGTGGCGGTTTGCCAAGGCTGACTGGCGCCTCTTTACTCTCCGTGCTACTATTTCCGACCTCTCCATTTTACCTCTCCCTCGCGCCCTCCTTCTTTTTCATGACACTGTCTTTGACGCTGCCCTCCACTCTATTCCTCGCTCTTCCTCTCTGGAAATGTGGAAGTGCGTTCCCTGGTGGAGTTTGAACTGTGCTCGGGCTGTCCGCTGTAAGCGTGCAGCCTGGAAGAGACATCGCCGCCGGCAGACGGGTGAGTCTTTTCTTTTGTTTCGGAAGGCGAGTGCGGTGGCCCATAGGACCATCCGTGCGGCTAGACGTGCTTGCTGGGCGTCTTATGTCTCCACCGCTACGTCCGAAACTCCTCTTCCACTGGTCTGGAAGCGTATCCACAAGATTGCGGGTAAGTTCGTTCCCGATGTCTCACCGGTCCTTCGCCTCCATGGTACTCTTGTGGCGAACCCGTTGCAGGTTGCGACCGAACTGGGTTCCCATTTCTCCTCTGTTAGTTCTGGTTCTCATCTGCCCCAATCCTTCCTTCTTCGTAAGCCTCTCCTTGAATCTCGTCCTTTAAATTTATGTACTTATCTTCACCTTCCCTATATTGATCCCTTCTCTCTCTCTGAACTTCAATCTGCCCTAACCCTCTGTGGTTCTACGGCGGCGGGCTCCGATGGCATTCATTATGTAATGCTTCGCCATCTCCCTCCGTGCACGTCTCAGTATTTACTGAGTCTGTACAATCAGGTCTGGGAGTCGTCGTCAGTCCCTGAAGACTGGCTCGATGCTGTTGTCCTCCCTGTTCGGAAACCAGGGTCTCTCGGGTCATCCCCCAAGGACTTCCGCCCTATTGCCCTCACGAGTTGTGTCTGCAAGCTCTTTGAATGTATGGTCAACGTTTGTTTGATATGGTTCTTAGAACACTATCACCACCTCTCCCCTTCTCAATTTGGTTTTCGTAAGTGCCGCAGCACAACAGATGTCCTGGTGAACTTGGAGGTCTATATTCTTACTGCTTTTGCTGCGAAGACCTCCGTTGTTGCCGTCCATTTTGACCTGGAAAAGGCTTACAACACTACCTGGCAGTATCATATTCTGTCTCAACTTCATTCTTTTGGCCTTCGTGGGAACCTCCCTCTCTTCCTCCGGAGCTTCCTCTCTCGTCGTTCCTTTCGTGTGCGGCTTGGTACTGCTCTCTCTGCCCCTTTTCAGCAGTATGAGGGTGTACCCCAGGGTAGTGTTCTGAGCACTACTCTTTTTCTAGTTGCGCTCATCGGTCTTGTTTCCTCTCTTCCTTCTGGCATCTTCTCTGCTCTCTATGTTGATGATCTTACCCTTTGCTGTCCGGGTGATGATTGCCCTCTCTTTCAACGGCGGCTTCAACATGCGATTAATGCCGTGTCGTCTTGGGCCACCGATCATGGCTTCAAGTTCTCTGCATCTAAGACTTGTGCTATGACTTTTACTCGGAAGCATGTCGTTCTTCGTCTCTCTGTCGCTTTATGGTCATCCCATTGTGTACAGGGATACCGCGAAGCTTTTGGGGTTAGTCTTTGACACTCGTTTGTCTTGGTCAGCGCATATCTCTTACCTCCGAGTTGAATGCTCTAAGGCCCTTAACCTCCTTATGGTTTTGTTCCATACGTCTTGGGGAGCAGATAGGCGCACGCTCCTCTATTTGCACTCCTCTCTCGTCCTGTCTAAACTCGATTATGGTTGCCCTGCATACTCTTCTGCTTCTCCTTCTACTCTTCGCCGTCTTGATGCTTTGAACCATACTGAGTTGCGCCTCAGTTTTGGTGCCTTTCGTTCGACTCCCATCCTTAGCTTATATGTTGACACTGGCTTCCTGTCTCTCCAGGACCGCCGTGATCGCTACTGTCTTCGCTATCTTGCGCGGTCCTTGCAACATCCTTCCTCTCGCCTCTGTCGTGCTTTAACTTTTACCCCTCCTGCGGTTCCTGTTCCTCTTCACCACCTCCCTCTTTCTGTCCGGTTATCTCGCCTACAGGATTCTCTTTCCGTTCGTATTTCTGATGTTTCTCCTCGTGTTATTCCTTCTTTGCCCCCGTGGAGAGTCCCTCTTCCGCGGTTTTGTACATCCTTGACCCATATCACTAAAGCTTTTACCCCTCCTACGGTTCTAAAACGCCTTTTCCTCGAGCACTTTTCTTCTCACTCCCGCTCCGTTTCTGTCTTCACCGATGGGTCTAAGTCTGCGGATGGTGTTGGCTACTCTGTTGTTTTTCCTGATCGCACTTATATGTGTCGCTTACCTCCGGAGACTAGCATCTTTACAGCAGAGCTTTATGCTATTCTCTATGCTCTTCGTCTCCTGCTTTCTCGTTGTCAGTCTTCCTTTGTAGTTGTTGTTGACTCTCGTAGTGCCCTCATGGCTCTCGGGTCCTTTAATCCGGTTCATCCAGTAGTTGTCGAGATCCAGCATTGGCTGTTTCTTGTTCACAGTAAATTTAAATCGGTTGAGTTTTGTTGGGTTCCCAGCCATATTGGTGTGTCTTTATATGAGCGTGCGGATGCTGCCGCCAAGGAAGCTGTCCGCTCTTGTCCCATCTCTCGTAAAGGTATTCCATATTCCGACTTTTACCCGGTTATCCATTCCTCCGTCCTTACCCGTTGGCAGGTTTCTTGGTCGTCTGTTACTGGTAACAAACTAAGTACTCTGAAATGTTGTGTTTCCTCGTGGCCGTCCTCCTACCACAGTAACCGGCGTTGGGAAACGGCTCTGGCGAGGTTGCGTATTGGCCATACTCGCTTAACCCATGGTCACTTGATGGAGCGCCGCCCTGCTCCTTATTGTCGTAGTTGCATTGTCCCTCTTACGGTCGTGCATGTCCTTCTTGAATGTCCTGACTTCCAGGACGAGCGTGTGTCTTGCTTTCCGACCGCCCCTCGCGGTCACCTGTCCCTCAATAGAATTCTTGGTGATTCGGATACTTTTGATATCGTTCGCCTTATGTGTTTTTGTTCCCGTATTGGCATCCTTGGTGATATTTAGCGCCCTCTGATTATTCTGCACATTTGATGGTGCTACATAGCCTTCCCGGTTTGGTGCCTTCTTTTGATAATTACTTACTTACTTGTATTATGTTGCAACCACTTGTATTATGTTGCAACCACTTCTATTATGTTGCAACCACTTGTATTATGTTGCAACCACTTGTATTATGTGCAACCACTTTTATTATGTGCAACCACTTGTATTATATTGCAACCACTTGTATTATGTTGCACCGAGTTGTATTATGTTACAGCCACTCGTATTATGTTGCAACCACTCGTATTATGTTGCAACCACTCGTATTACGTTGCAACCACTTGTATTATGTTGCAACCACTCGTATTATGTTGCTACCACTCGTATTATGTTGCATCCACTCGTATTATGTTGCATCCACTCGTATTATGTTGCAACCACTTGTACTATGTTGCAACCACTTGTATTATGTTGCAACCACTCATATTATGCTGCATCCACTTGTATTATGCTGCATCCACTTGTATTATGCTGCATCCACTTGTATTATGCTGCATGGAAGTAACTGTAGAGGGCCTATTGGCCCATATTTCTTGATGCTTCTATATTGGAGCGGAGTCTTGAAGTGGGTAGAATATAGTTGTGCATTAATTGGCTGTTGATTGCTGGTGTCGACTTCTTAATGTGGCTTCGACTTCTTCACATCAAGAAGTCGACACCAGCATTCAACAGTCAAATAATGCACAACTATATTCTACCCACTTCAAGACTCCGCACCAATATAGAAGCATCAAGAAATATGGGCCAATAGGCCCTTTACAGTTATTTCCATTCTTCCCTATAAACTTACAAAATATTATACCCATTGTTTCGTGTTCTGTCTTGTGTTGAAAGTTTTTTTCACCTCATCCAAAACTGTTGTAACATATCACATCACCCAAATGCAGGTATAAAAAATCGAAGCTGTTTCAACTCTGTTCAGTTATAGTTGTGTGTGTGTGTAAACTAAAGTCTTTGAAAATGTAATAAGTTTTACGAAACGCGTTCAAGTGTCGCGTCAGACTAGAAATAAAAATGAATTTTGGAGAATTGATTTTTCAGTTACCATCAACAGTGAAGAAAAATATAAGAAACATTGAGAAAATTCGTGTTAGAATTATTAATCTTACTTTTTCGGTCATATTTATTAATATATATATATATATATATATATATATATATATATATATATATATATATATATATATATATATATATATATATATATATATATATATATATATATATATATATATATTTATATATATATTTATATATATATATATATATATATATATATATATATATATTTATATTTATATATATATATATATATATATATATATATATATGTATATATATATATGTATATATATATATATATATATATATATATATATATATATATATATATATATATATATAAATATATATATATATATATATATATATATATATAATTTATATTTATATATATATATATATATATATATATATATATATATATATATATATATATATATATATATTAGTATATTTTGGTAGCAGTCTTTCCTGTAGACATATATTATTAAATATTACCGAAAAAGTAAGATTAATAATTCTAACACGAATTTTCTCAATCTTTCGTACATTTCTTTTCACTGTTGGAGGTAATTCAAAAATCAATTCTCCAAAATTCATTTTTATTTCTAGTCTGACGCGACACGAGCGCGTTTCGTAAAACTTATTACATTTTCAAAGACTAGTTTACAAATACACAACTGAATATAACTTAAACATCTCCGATTTTGTTTATATCTACATTTGAGTGAGGTGGATGGGGTGAGGTGGCATTAATAGGGTATTAATTTCATCAACACAAGACAGAACAAGTGGTGGCATTAATAGGGTATTAATTTCATCAACACAAGACAGAACACGAAACAATGGGTATTGAAATGGAAGTGATTGTAGAAAGCCTATTGGTCCATATTTCTTGATGCTTCTATATTGGAGCAGAGTCTTGAGGTGGGTAGAATATAGTTGTGCATTAATTGGCTGTTGATTGCTGGTGTTGACTTCTTAATGTGTAGTGCCTCGCAAACGTCAAGCCGCCTGCTATCGGTGTATCTATCGATGATTTCTGTGTTGTTTACTAGGATTTCTCTGGCGATGGTTTGGTTGTGGGAAGAGATTATATGTTCCTTAATGGAGCCCTGTTGTTTATGCATCGTTAAACGCCTAGAAAGAGATGTTGTTGTCTTGCCTATATACTGGGTTTTTTGGAGCTTACAGTCCCCAAGTGGGCATTTGAAGGCATAGACGACGTTGGTCTCTTTTAAAGCGTTCTGCTTTGTGTCTGGAGAGTTTCTCATGAGTAGGCTGGCCGTTTTTCTGGTTTTATAGTAAATCGTCAGTTGTATCCTTTGATTTTTGTCTGTAGGGATAACGTTTCTATTAACAATATCTTTCAAGACCCTTTCCTCTGTTTTATGTGCTGTGGAAAAGAAGTTCCTGTAAAATAGTCTAATAGGGGGTATAGGTGTTGTGTTAGTTGTCTCTTCAGAGGTTGCATGGCGTTTCACTTTCCTTCTTATGATGTCTTCGACGAAACCATTGGAGAAGCCGTTGTTGACTAGGACCTGCCTTACCCTACAGAGTTCTTCGTCGACTTGCTTCCATTCTGAGCTGTGGCTCAGAATGTCTTTGATCTGTCTTGTGTTGATGAAATTAATACCCTATTAATGCCACCTCACCCCATCCACCTCACTCAAATGTAGATATAAACAAAATCGGAGATGTTTAAGTTCTATTCAGTTGTGTATTTGTAAACTAAAGTCTTTGAAAATGTAATAAGTTTTACGAAACGCACTCGTGTCGCGTCAGACTAGAAAAAAAATGAATTTTGGAGAATTGATTTTTGAATTACCTCCAACAGTGAAAAGAAATGTACGAAAGATTGAGAAAATTCGTGTTAGAATTATTAATCTTACTTTTTCGGTCATATTTAATAATATATATATATATATATATATATATATATATATATATATATATATATATATATATATATATATATATATATATATATATATATATAAGCCTATACTTGCATAAACCACAAGTGAAGATTAACAATCTTTGGACAACACCCACCAGTGGGACTCGAACCCAGAAAGCACAACTACCTTCCAGTAGCTGCCATAACTAGTATGCTTAAACCCACTACACCATCAGACCCTACAAAAGAAGTAGAGACTTCGAGATATATATATATACATCTCAAATATCTCCACTTCCCGAGGGCACCAGATGAGTGTGGGGTTAGTCTGCATTTTTCGTCAAGCCACTGTCAATGTGAGAGAACTCGTGTCCAGCTTATAAGCCTATACTTGCATAAACCACAAGTGAAGATTAACAATCTTTGGACAACACCCACCAGTGGGACTCGAACCCAGAAAGCACAACTACTTTCCAGTAGCTGCCATAACTAGTATGCTTTAACCCACTACACCATCAGACCCTACAAAAGAAGTAGAGACTTCGAGATATATATACATCTCAAATATCTCCACTTCCCGAGGGCACCAGATGAGTGTGGGGTTAGTCTGCATTTTTCGTCAAGCCACTGTCAATGTGAGAGAACTCGTGTCCAGCTTATAAGCCTATACTTGCATAAACCACAAGTGAAGATTAACAATCTTTGGACAACACCCACCAGTGGGACTCGAATCCAGAAAGCACAACTACCTTCCAGTAGCTGCCATAACTAGTATGCTTTAACCCACTACCTTCCAGTAGCTGCCATAACTATATATATATATATATATATATATATATATATATATATATATATATATATATATATATATATATATACATATATATATATATATATATATATATATATATATATATATATATATATATATATATATATATATATATATATATATATATATATATATTCAATTTGTTTTTTTTTGTTTATTTTTTATAGGACGATTTGCATGAAACTTATACACCTGACTGCACATAAGCCTATCTGTAAGTGTGCCAATTTTGAAGAAAACTGGTTGATGTCAACCTCAGCCACAGATGGCAGCACCTTAGACTTTATTATTTTTTTTATTTATTTTCAAGGTTTTCAAGTAACATAAACGTTCAAATAACTCTTTCATTTTTTATTCAATTTACATATAAGCTGTACGTTGCGTGTAAAATTTATGTATCTAAAATCCCAATTAAGCGTTATTACCTAAGTTCATTTATTAATTTTATAATAGCAATAAACATGACATTTGTATAATTTTTTGGGGGGATCTTTGAATATTTATATTAGGAAAACTAAAGATGTTTTGGAAACTCCCTAACTCCATATCCTTTATTATATGCTAATGTGTCAGAAAAGTGTCATAGAATGATTATATCTGAAAGGTGTGTTTGTTTATTTTTCACTTAAAAATGTGTAAAATTCGTTGAAAAAAAATAAAAAAATAAAAAAATCTCCCTTTCTATTTACGCTGCTGTACTGAAACTTGGAACAATTGCAGCCCATTTCATATACAACTAGTCAAAAAATTGACATTGAACAACTTTTCCAAAACGAAGTCCATGCCCCCTTAACTTCTTGGTCTAGTGGTCTGAGAAACTAAGTCGCCAATGATCTGGTGGTCTGTTACAGTCGCTAATGGTCTGGTGGTCTGTTATAGTCGCTAATGGTCTGGTGGTCTGTTATAGTCGCAAATAGTCTGGTGGTCTGTTAAAGTCATTAATGGTCTGGTGGTCTGTTATAGTCGCTAATGGTCTGGTGGTCTGTTAAAGTCGCTAATGGTCTGGTGGTCTGAGAAGATAGTTGCTAATGGTCTGAGAAGGTAGTCGCTAATGGTCTGGTAGTCTGAGAAGATAGTTGAAAATGGTCTGAGAAGGTAGTCGCTGATGGTCAGGTGGTCTGAGAAGATAGTTGCTAATGGTCTGAGAAGATAGTCGCTAATGGTCTGGTGATCTGAGAAGGTAGTTGCTAATGGTCTGGTGGTCTGAGAAGGTAGTGGCTAATGGTCTGGTGGTCTGAGATGGTCTATAATATTGTGGTTGGGCTGACCCCAGACGAGAACCAGTCCTTCTAAAAACCGCAAGGGATGATCCCAACTTTATGAAGCATTCCGCTCTGTCTGACGTTGTGGAACAGGAACCATTCTTGTCTGTGAGCCAGCTTAATCACGCATAATACACACTGCCAGTGGAAGATGCAAGGGGAAAGTAGCAGGAGACAGAGAGGGAGACACACACACTGGGAAATAAAGACGCAATCAGACATAATGACAGGGATACAGAGAGAGAATCTCACAGACAGGGAATTATACAAAATAATCAGGGTAACAAAGATATAATAATAGAGAGACAGGGAAACAGAGATAATTATAGAGAGACAGGGAAGTAAATATATAATTATAGAGTGACGGAAACAAAGAGATAATTATAGAGAGACAGAGAAATAAAGAGATAATTATAGAGAAACAGGGGGAAATAGGGATAATTATAGAGACAGGGAAACAGAGATAATTACAGAGAGACAGGGAAATAAAGAGAAAATTATAGAGACAGGGAAACAGAGATAATTATAGAGAGACAGGGAAATAAAGAGATAATTATAGAGTGGCACGGAAACAAAGAGATAATTATAGAGAGACAGGGAAACAAAGAGATAATTATAGAGAGACAGGTAAACAAAGAGATAATTATAGAGAGACAGGGAAACAAAGATATAATTATAGAGTGGCACGGAAAGAAAGAGATAATTATAGAGAGACAGGGAAACAAAGAGATAATTATAGAGAGACAGGTAAACAAAGAGATAATTATAGAGAGACAGGGAAACAAAGAGATAATTATAGAGAGACAGGTAAACAAAGAGGTAATTATAGAGAGACAGGGAAACAAAGAGATAATTATAGAGAGACAGGGAAACAAAGAGAAAATTATAGAGAGACAGGGAAACAAAGAGATAATTATAGAGTGACATGGAAACAAAGATATAATTATAGAGTGACAGGGAAACAAAGAGATAATTATAGAGAGACAGGGAAACAAAGAGATAATCATAGAGAGACAGGGAAACAAAGAGATAATTATAGAGAGACAGGTAAATAAAGAGATAATTATAGAGAGACAGGGAAACAAAGAGATAATTATAGAGAGACAGGGAAATAAAGAGATAATTATAGAGAGACAAGGAAACAAAGATATAATTATAGAGAGACAGGTAAACAAAGAGATAATTATAGAGAGACAGGGAAACAAAGAGATAATTATAGTGAGACAGGGAAACAAAGAGATAATTATAGTGAGACAGGGAAACAAAGAGATAATTATAGTGAGACAGGGAAACAAAGAGATAATTATAGAGAGACAGGGGAAACAAAGAGATAATTATAGAGAGACAGGGGAAGCAAAGAGATAATTATAGAGAGACAGGGAATCAAAGAGATAATTATAGAGAGACAGGGGAAACAAAGAGATAATTATAGAGAGACAGGGAAACAAAGAGATAATTATAGAGAGACAGGGAAACAAAGAGATAATTATAGAGAGACAGGGAAACAAAGAGATAATTATAGAGAGACAGGGAAACAAAGAGATAATTATAGAGAGACAGGGAAACAAAGAGATAATTATAGAGAGACAGGGAAACAAAGAGATAATTATAGAGAGACAGGGAAACAAAGATATAATTATAGAGAGACAGGGAAACAAAGAGATAATTATAGAGAGACAGGGAAACAAAGATATAATTATAGAGAGACAGGGGGAAACAAATACTCAGACATAGAGAATGGTAAACAACGAGACAATCAGAAAACGAGACAGGTAAATAAAGAGACAGTGAGACAGTGAGTCAACAAAGAAGAAACAGTCAAACAGCGAGACGGGGAAAATGAGGAGTAAAACAGACAAACGGAGGCAGAGACGAACGATATGAAGTAAGACCCTTCAGATGGACGGGCACAAATAACACCTTAAATTAACTTATATTTCCAGACAGTCTTTTTCCCTGTCTAACAACAAGCTTCTTCTGTCATGTAGGATACACAAGTTTCCCCTTCCTCGTGGACAGTAACTTCCCCCGGTCCTGTAAGACAGACAGCTTCCTCCGTCTTACAGCAGACATATATATAAGGCCTCCTTACACGAGTGGACGGCAAAAAAGGGAAGTCAGGACGACATGAAAGACAGATAAAGATGTGGGAAGAGGAATATGATGACAAATGAAAGGAATAACAGCTAATGAGATCATTCTTGTCAGAACTGTGGCAGAAATACGACACCAGTCGACGTGTGTGAGAGTGGGAGGAGCCCTGAACGCCGGTCAAACACGAAGGCCGAATAAAAGAAGGGAAGGAGGCGCATGAAGAGAAAAGATTAATAGAGTCAAAGAGAGCTGAATATTAGAGCCGTCCTGGGCTTGAGGCAGAGGAGAATGGTCAAAATAGAGGAGAGGTGGAGAATAGCCAGGCGGTGGGGGTAGTGGACATGGTTAATGGGGGGAAGAGGTGGTGGAGGACATGGTTAATGGGGGGAAGAGGTGGTGGAGGACATGGTTAAGGGGTTGATAGTGGTGAAGGAGATAGTTAAGGGGTTGATGGTGGAGAAGGAGATGGTTAAGGGGTTGATGGTGGTGAAGGAGATGGTAAAGGGGTTGATGGTGGTGGAGGACATGGTAAAGGGGTTGATGGTGTTGGAGGACATGGTTAAGGGGTTGATGGTGGTGAAGGAGATAGTTAAGGGGTTGATGGTGGTGAAGGAGATAGTTAAGGGGTTGATGGTGGTGAAGGAGATGGTAAAGGGGTTGATGGTGGTGAAGGAGATGGTAAAGGGGTTGATGGTGGTGAAGGAGATAGTTAAGGGGTTGATGGTGGTGAAGGAGATGGTAAAGGGGTTGATGGTGGTGAAGGAGATAGTTAAGGGGTTGATGGTGGTGAAGGAGATAGTTAAGGGGTTGATGGTGGTGAAGGAGATGGTCAAGGGGTTGATGGTGGTGAAGGAGATAGTTAAGGGGTTGATGGTGGTGAAGGAGATGGTCAAGGGGTTGATGGTGGTGAAGGAGATGGTCAAGGGGTTGATGGTGGTGAAGGAGATAGTTAAGGGGTTGATGGTGGTGAAGGAGATGGTTAAGGGGTTGATGGTGGTGAAGGAGATAGTTAAGGGGTTGATGGTGGTGAAGGAGATGGTCAAGGGGTTGATGGTGGTGAAGGAGATAGTTAAGGGGTTGATGGTGGTGAAGGAGATGGTCAAGGGGTAGGTGGCGGTGAAAGACATGGTTCAGGGGGAGATAATGAAGGACATGGTTAAAGGGTAGGTGGTGATGGAGGACATGGTTAATGAGTGGGTATTGGTGTAGGATATGAATAAGGGGTTAGTGGTGGTGGATATGGTTAAGGGGGGAATTTGTAGAAGATATGGTTAAGGGGGAGGTGGTGGAGGACATTGTTAAGGGGAGCTGGTGGAGGGCATGGGTAACGGGGAGTTTGTAGAGGACATGGTTAAGGGGGAGTTTTCAGAGGACATGGTTAAGGGGGAGTTTGCAGAGGACATGGTTAAGGGGGGAGCTGGTGGAGGGCATTGTTAAGGGGAGATGGTGGAGGACATGGTTAAGGAAGAAGCGTGTGGAGGACATGGTTAAGGGGGAGCTGATGTAGGACATGGTTAAGGGGGAGTTTGTAGAGGACATGGTTAAAGGGGAGTTTGCAGAGGACATGGTTAAGGGGGAGCTGCTGGAGGACATTGTTAAGGGGAGATGGTGGAGGACATGGTTAAGGGGGAGCTGGTGTAGGACATGGTTAAGGGGGAGCTGATGTAGGACATGGTTAAGGGGGAGTTTGTAGAGGACATGGTTAAGGGGGAGCTGGTGGAGGACATGGTTAAGGGGGAGCTGGTGGAGGACATGGTTAAGGGGGAGCTGGTGGAGGACATGGTTAAGGGGGAGCTGGTGGAGGACATGGTTAAGGGGGAGCTGGTGGAGGACATGGTTAAGGGGGAGCTGGTGGAGGACATGGTTAAGTGGGGAGCTGGTGGAGGACATGGTTAAAGGGGATATATTGGTATACGGTTTACGTAGACCCGCACTCCCTCATGTAGTCTGAGAGCCTTTACAGGTCCAGGAACATGATCAACCTTGGCGTCATCTCTCCCTCAGCAGACACCGAGCCTCCCTCTATCTCCCGCTGTGGCGGCTGGGTGTTTCCCGCCAACCGTTCCAATGTTTTGACAATTCATAATATTCTCACCTACATCCATATATTAGTTTATGTGTCCTGTACTTCAACATTTAACACTAATTTCCCGTCATAACGATAAGCCACAAAATGTACATGGAAATGTTTATCTTAAACTCATTACACTGTTCTTCCTAAATGTTTGCAGGAACCTCACAGATGTTGATTGCTGTCTATAATACGCATGCGCACGCTAGCTCTTCCCTTCTCCGCACCCTCAGGTGTGTCCAACGGCTCTTGTTCATATTTTTCCATCCAACACGACAAGCCAATGAGAACCATACCCTTTACGTTCATGCCTCTTACATAATGGTTAAGGGGGAGGGGGGTGGAAGATGGTTGACAAGAGAGAGTTAAGGCAGTACGGGCTCACCATAGCCCGTGCTACTTGGAACTTTTTGTCCCAGGTAACAAATCTTTAACAACAATAACAACAACAGGAGAGTTGAGGGGCAGTTTAGTGACTGCGGAGAGGTGATGCCTATGCCTTTAAGACCCGCCCATTAACCTTGTTATACATGTTGTATTTTCTTTTGGTTTCCTGGTGTTCGAATTCTTTGCTGGTGATGGAGGAGGCTTCCCTGACTACTTCTTCAATACTTTCCCACTTGCTGTTCTTCCACACAGGGCAAGATGATTTTTTTACTTCAAAATTGTTACGTTTCCAGCTTCAACCCATGTCTCAGTTACAAGGGGCTGTTCATACCCACTTTGTCTTTTCCAATCAGTATCTTGTATGTTGTGAACATGTCTTTTCAGTTTCGTCTGTCCTTGAGAGGTTTAGAGATTTAGCTGCATTATTAAACTATCATCATTGATAAACCGTCATAATGCTGCCCTCATCTTGTTGCAAGCCTCTGCATAATAAGGTATTGATTCTAGCCCGGTGCAATTTATAGTACTTCTGCATCATTGTATAAAACTATTGTATTGTCTGAATACATTGTCTCGATGGAGTTCTTATTTAGGCTTATAAATCCTATTTTAATGTTTTGTAGCTTCCCATATGCTGCTGTTATTACACTGAGTATGTGTTTCTCTGATGCCATTGTTGAAGTTATATCCACATTCAAATCTGTTTATATTCAATACTTTGTCTCATTTCTCCCTCATCCATTTTTACTGTCTTACACTTCTTGGGACTGAACTCTAACAATCATCTGTGCCCTTTATCTTGGAGTTCATTAGGGTCTTTCTGTAAATTTTTGCTCTGCTAGTAAGACACTCGCCCGGCACTTCACGAGCGCTTTGACCTGGGTTCGTATCCTGGCCGGGGAGGATTGATCGGGTGCCAATCCCTAACTGTAGACTCTGTTCACCTACCAGTGATTGGGTACCTGGTTGTTAAATGATTTGGCGGGTCATATTCGGGGGAAAATTTGGAATAGGGACCAGCCCGAAATGCTATGCGTGCTAGGGGCTGTACAAGAATGTTAGAACTCTCGTATATATATAAGTAAGTAAGTAATTATCAAAAGAAGGCACCAAACCGGGAAGGCTATGTAGCACCATCAAATACGCAAAATAATCAGAGGGCGCTAAATATCACCGAGGATGCCAATACGAGAACAAAAACGCATAAGGCGAACGATATCAAAAGTATCTGAGTCACCAAGAATTCTATCGAGGGACAGGTGACCGCGAGGGGCGGTCGGAAAGCAAGACACACGCTCGTCCTGGAAGTCAGGACATTCAAGAAGGACATGCACGACCGTAAGAGAGACAACGCAACTAGGACAATAAGGAGCAGGGCGGCGCTCCATCAAGTGACCATGGGTTAAGCGAGTATGGCCAATACGCAACCTCGCCAGAGCTGTTTCCCACCGCCGGTTACGGTGGAAGGAGGACGGCCACGAGGAAACACAACATTTAAGAGTACGTAGCTTGTTACCAGTAACAGACAACCAAGAAGCCTGCCAACGGGTAAGGACTGAGGAATGGATAACCGGGTAAAAGTCGGAATACGGAATGCCTTTACGAGAGATGGGACAAGAGCGGACAGCTTCCTTAGCGGCAGCATCCGCACGCTCATTTAAAGACACGCCAATATGGCTGGGAACCCAACAAAACTCAACCGACTTAAATTTACTGTGAACGAGAAACAGCCAATGCTGGATCTCGACAACTACTGGATGAACTGGATTAAAGCACCCGAGAGCCATGAGGGCACTACGAAAGTCAACAACAACCACAAAGGAAGACTGATAACGAGAAAGCAGGAGACGAAGAGCATAGAGAATAGCATAAAGTTCCGCTGTAAAGATGCTAGTCTCCGGAGGCAAGCGACACATATAAGTGCGATCAGGAAAAACAACAGAGTAGCCAACACCGTCCGCTGACTTAGACCCATCGGTGAAGACAGAAACGGAGCGGGAGTGAGAAGAAAAGTGCTCAAGGAAAAGGCGTTTTAGAACCGTAGGAGGGGTAAAAGCTTTAGTGATACGAGTCAAGGATGTACAAAACCGCGGAAGAGGGACCCTCCACGGGGGCAAAGAAGGAACAACACGAGGAGAAACACCAGAAATACGAACGGAAAGAGAATCCTGTAGGCGAGATAACCGGACAGAAAGAGGGAGGTGGTGAAGAGGAACAGGAACCGCAGGAGGGGTAAAAGTTAAAGCACGACAGAGGCGAGAGGAAGGATGTTGCAAGGACCGCGCAAGATAGCGAAGACAGTAGCGATCACGGCGGTCCTGGAGAGACAGGAAGCCAGTGTCAACATACAAGCTAAGGACGGGAGTCGAACGAAAGGCACCAGAACTGAGGCGCAACCCAGTATGGTGCAAAGCATCAAGACGGCGAAGAGTAGAAGGAGAAGCAGACGAGTAAGCAGGGCAACCATAATCGAGCTTAGACAGGACGAGAGAGGAATGTAAAGCAAGGAGAGTGCGCCTATCTGCCCCCCAAGAAGTATGGGACAAGACCCGAAGGAGGGTAAGGGCCTTAGAGCACTCAACACGGAGGTAAGAGATATGGGGAGACCAAGACAAACGAGTGTCAAGGAATAACCCCAAAAGCTTCGCGGAATCTTTGTATTCAAGGGGATGACCATAAAGTGACAAAGAGGGACGAAGAACAACCCGTTTCCGCGTAAAAGTCATGGCACAAGTCTTAGAAGTAGAGAACTTGAAGCCATGACCTGTGGCCCAAGACGACACGGCATCAATTGCAAGTTGAAGCCGGCGTTGAAGGAGAGGCGAATCATCACCCTGACAACAAAGGGTAAGATCATCGACATAGAGAGCGGAGAAGACACCAGAAGGAAGAGAGGAAAGAAGACCATTGAGGGCAACCAGAAAAAGAGTAGTGCTCAGAACACTATCCTGGGGCACACCTTCGTATTGCTGAAAAGAGGGAGACAGAGCGGTACCAAGGCGCACCCGAAAGGAACGACGAGAGAGGAAGCTGCGGAGAAAGAGAGGGAGATGACCACGAAGGCCAAAAGAATGAAGTTGAGATAGGATATGATAACGCCAAGTGGTGTCGTAAGCCTTTTCTAGGTCAAAAAGGACGGCAACAACGGAGGTCTTCGCAGCAAAAGCAGTACGAATATAGACCTCCAAGTTCACCAGGACATCTGTCGTGCTGCGGCACTTGCGGAAACCAAATTGAGAAGGGGAGAGGAGGTGATGGTGTTCCAGGAACCACATCAGACGAACGTTAACCATACGTTCAAAGAGTTTGCAGACACAACTTGTGAGAGCAATAGGGCGAAAGTCCTTAGGGGAAGTACCCAGAGACCCCGGTTTTCGAACAGGGAGGACAACGGCATCGAGCCAGTCCTCAGGGACTGACGACGACTCCCAGATCCGATTATACAGACTCAATAAATACTGAGACGTGCTCGGAGGGAGATGGCGAAGCATCTCATAATGAATACCATCGGAGCCCGCCGCCGTAGAACCGCAGAGGGCCAGGGCAGAACGAAGTTCAGAGAGAGAGAAGGGATCATTATAGGGAAGCTGAAGATGAGTGCAGAAATCTAAAGGACGAGACTCAAGGACAGGTTTACGAAGAAGGAAAGATTGGGGAAGATGAAGACCAGAGCTAACAGAAGAAAAGTGGGAACCCAGTTCGGAAGCGACCTGCAACGGGTCCGCCACAAGAGTATCATGGAGGTGAAGGACCGGTGAAACATCGGGAACGAACTTACCCGCTATCTTGCGGATACGCTTCCAGATCTGGGCCAGAGGGGTTTCGGACGTAATTGTCGAGACATAAGATGCCCAACATTCACGTTTAGCCGTACGGATGGCCCTACGGGCCACCGCACTTGCTTTCCGAAAGAAAAGAAAAGAATCGGTCGTCTGCCTACGGCGGTGCTTCTTCCAGGCTGCACGCTTACAGCGGACAGCCCGAGCACAGTCCGCATTCCACCAGGGAACGCACTTCCGTGGACCCCGAGAGGAAGAGCGAGGAATAGAGCGGAGGGCAGCGTCGAAGACAGTGTCATGAAAAAGGAGGAGAGCGCGAGAGAGGGGCAGAAGGGAGAGGTCAGAGAGAGTAGCACTGAGGGAAAATAGGGTCCAGTCCGCCTTAGCAAACTGCCACCTAGGGAAAGAGAGGGAAGGGCGAAAAGAGAAAAAGGAAACAAGGATGGGGAAATGATCACTTCCATGGAGGTCATCAAGAACCTGCCACGTGAAATCTAAGTAAAGAGAAGAAGAGCAGAGAGAAAGATCAAGACAAGAAAGGGTGCGAGTTCGAGAGTCCAAATGAGTGGGCTCACCAGAATTCAGAAGAGACAGGGAAGAAGAGAGGAGAAACGGCTCAAGGAGGCGACCCCGGGTATTCGTCAGAACGTCACCCCAAAGAGAATGACGACAATTGAAGTCACCCAGCAGGAGCACAGGCTCCGGCAAGGAGTCTAGGAGGTGTTTCAAATCAGGAAGAGAGAGCGGGACACTCGGGGGGAGATAAATGGAACAAACTGTGTACCATTTCCCCACAAAGATACGAGCAGCAGAACAATGGAGAGGCGAAAGGAAAAAGTAAAGGAACAAAGGGAACATCAGCCCGAATCAAGAGAGCAGAAGAATTAGAAGCCCCAGCAATGGCTGGGGGGGGGGGGGGGAGAGAAAGGAATAGCCACGAAAACGACCAGGACGAGCACCAAGCATTGGCTCCTGGAGACAGACACAAAGGGGCGAAAACCGCGAAACCAGAAGTTGGAGTTCGAGGAAATTGGCGTAATAACCTCGAACGTTCCATTGAAGAATGGACAACGACGAGAAGAGAAAGGACAAAAACAGAGAACAAGGAAGAAACAAAGGCGAAAGAGCAACAGAGCACGTTAAAGAATATCAGGGTCGGGATCAGGGTCAGCAAAGTCAGGGTTAGGGGGCATGGGTAAACTGAGCAAAGACGGAGGGAAGGAAACGGGAGAACAGATCAGAGGCGGGCGGGCAGGGTCCGGAGGAGGAGGAGGAGGAGGAGGAGGAGGAGGAGGAGGAGGAAGAGGAGGAGACAACGGAGAGGATCCGTCAAGGACAGCAGCAGGAGGAGGGGGAGTAGAAAGAGGGGAGCGCACCCCAGCAAGAGCAGCAACCGAAAGGGAAGCAGGGTCCAAAGAAACCTCCATAGCAGGAACAGGGGGCGCAAGCACTGAAACGGGAGGGGAAGGAGCAACAGAGCCAGAAGGAGGAGCTGAGGAAGAAAGCGAAGCCTTCTTACCCGCCGGGGAAGAGGAAGAAGAGGAGCCAGGCTTACGCTTCTGACTTAAAGAGACCGGTGTCCCAGCAACTACGTACCGGGCAACGGATTCCAGTGTCTCAACCGGAGAAGCCGAACGAGAGCACACACGACGGCCGGTAGGAGAGCGATGGACATCTGCCCGCACCGACAGGCGGTGGGGAGAGCTGATAGATGGAGGAAGAGGATGGGAAGGAGGACCGGAGGGGGACGAGGAAGAAGACACAGAAGACACGACAGACCGGGTAGAAGGAAGGGGAACCCCAGACAGAGGACCAGGAGGAGGATCCTTCGGGAGAGAACCCGAAGGAACAGAGGAGGGGGCAGTGGGCGCATCAGGGTCCAAGGCCCGGAAACGGTTGTGAGTCTGAGGAAGGCGGGAAGGACGAGGAGAGGAAGAGCGCAACACGCGAGCATAAGAGATATTAGCATAAGGCGGGAGCCGGCGAACCTGGCGCCTCGCCTCAGGAAAAGATAAACGCTCCCGGTGCTTCAGGTTGAGGACGGCTGCCTCAAGCTTGTAATGGACACACGCACGGGAGAAGGTAGGATGGGCCTCACCGCAGTTGAGGCAACGAGCCTGGGGAGAAGTGCACTCCGACTTAGAGTGACCTTCGCCACCACACAAAGGACAGAGAGAGACAGTCCCGGAGCAGCGGAGGGCACCATGCCCAAACCTCCAGCACTTGTTGCAGAGCCGAGGAGAAGGAATGTACTCCTGGACAGAGCACCTGGCACCAGCAAGAATGACAGAGGGTGGAAACAGGGGTTTTCATCGTGACGAAAAGAATAATTCACTCACGAATGTGCCCCCACACCCACCATGGAGCCACAATTAGAGGCAGGACACCCAACAAGAAGCTATCGCTGATCTTGTCGGGGCCTCCTAGGGGTGCGTCGTGAGTATACGCCCCACAAACGCCACCTTAAGAAACCGACAGTCCGTCGAGATCGGGTTCAGTGACGAAGTGGGGATTGACAATAAAAGGTTCCCCTCGCTCTCGACGTCGGGTACTGCAGTTCTACAGGTGCATGAGTATGCCTCCTCAAGCACCCGGGCGTCAAAATAGAAGAAGTCCATGGAAGAACCAGAACGAGCAAAAGGTCGGCAGGAAACGGCAAGCAGATAGGAGAAGAGGGGGGAGAAAAACGAAACAGAAGGAAAAGGAAAAGGTGCCCAGCAGAATTGGAGAGGACGGCAGCAGGAGCACAAGGCTAGAAAAGGACAGAGGACTGTCCGAAGGAGCATCACACTCTGGCAGCCGCCCACGAAGCCCCCACACGGCGACAACGAGCTGAGCGGGGAGGGGGTCGTATATATATATAAATAATCAATCAAAATAAAAACAAATTATTACGTACGTGACTACTCGCTGGGGCAGGTCAGTCACTTAGGTAACAGACAGTAGTTGGCTTCGGACAGAGCCCTTTTGGGCCCCCTGTCCTGTCACATTTCTCAATCTCGCTCTGACCTTCTGGTTTCTGTCTATCAGTTATTCCTTGACCCAGTTCAGTGTTTTTCCCCTCTGTTCCTGCATGTTTTTTCATCTTGAATACCAGCCCGTTATCAGAAATTGTAACAACTGCTCAATAACAATAAAGAAAGATATAGAGAATTGAGCCATAATGTTTTGTCGTATTTTGGTAATCCTGTCATATGACTGGATTAAGACTGTCTGGCTTTCCCATACTCCTATAATTTCATGTTGTCCTTCCTCGGCAAAGATCACGCTCTCATTATTTATATCATAATGACTTTCTCAGGCATTTTACCGTATCTACTTGCAGGTTATCCTCCAAATATATGCTGCCCTTCCGGCAATTTCATGTTCAGTCTTATAGGGCAAAGAGTGATTCTGTTCTTGACAATCGTGTTATCCCTTCTGTGTGGGTGGTACGTCAGACTTGACGGGATGTGTCACGCATAAGTGTGTTAAGCACCAACATGTCAAGAACTGGCTTGTCAGGCACTGGCATGTCATGCACTGGCATGTCAAGCACAAGAGTGTCAGGCACAGGAATGTAAAGCACAAGTCGAGTACCAACATATCATGCAGAAGTTTTCAAGCACACTCCCTCCCTTTCCAGCTCGTTGTTGTCGTGATGGGACTTGGTGGGCGACTGAATATCACCCCCCCCCCCTGGAGTGTGATATTCCATGGAACAGTCCTCTGTTTCCTTTGAAGCCTTATGCTCCTGCTGCTGTCTTCACAAATTATGCTGGAAGTCTTTTCCTTTTCCTAATATTTCATTTTTCTCCCCCCTCTTCTCCTTTCTAATTGTCATTTCCCGCCGATCTTTTGCCTGTCTTGATTATTGTTTTGGACATCGTCTGTTTTGACACCCGGGTGTTTGGGGAGCCGCACACTCTCACCCGTAGAACTGTGGTACCCGACGTCGCGAGCGAGGGGACGCTTTTATTGTCAATCCTCCTTTCGTCGCTGAACCCGATCTCGACGACTGACGGTTCTTAAGGTGGCGATTGTGCGGCGTATACTCACGATGCACCCCTAGGGAGTCCCCAGCCAGTGTCTGGTTGGGTGTCCTATCCTCTAATTGTGGCTCCATGGTGGGTATGGGGGCCTCATTCGTGAATGAAAGTATTACCTCCTCGTTTCCATGCTGCTGAATAATGATCCTCTTATAACTTCACGTGCTCGTGGGGTGGGTGACCCAGCCCCCGAGTCCGACTGTGTTGGAAGACCGGGCTCTGTAACCCCGGCTACATTTGGCCAAGACCAAACTCTTCCTATGATCCCTCCTGACTACTTCCATCCTCTCGCCTCGCACCTCTGTGGTAGGGTCGAGCCCCAAGCCCCCAGTGGTGACCACCTCGTCCCCTGGCACATGGTTAAGTCTCTCAATGTGACTTCTGTGCCTTTGAACCCCTTTCTCTCTTTGGGGGTTCCGTACCCGCCACAGTCGCACTCCCACGATCCTTTATGTTTAACCTTACCCGTTTTGGTACACGTGTCGTCGCTGCTGCTTCTCAGGATGCAGCTACCCGCTTAGCCGCATTGTCCTGCACTGGGGAGACCCCTGTTCGTGTCTCCAGAAACGCTCGGTTAAAGGCCAGTGTTGGCCCTGTTCTCCTCCTCCACCATGTTGCAACTGGTGTTAGAGACCTAAAAGACTGCCACGAGGATATTAAACATATCATCGAAACCCAAGGCCATCCTGTTCTCCACGTGGACACGTTCACTCGACCCCCTCGTGATCGTCGCCATCAGCCCCTTCGAGTTGCGAAAATCACCTTCGATAGTAGGACCCTTCCACCCTTTATCATTCTTGCTTGTACCAGGTGCTCCATTCAGGAGTACATCCCTTCTCCTAGACTTTATAATAAGTGCTGGAAGTTTGGGCATGGTGCCCTCATATACACAAGTACTGTGACTCTATGCCCCATGTGTGGGGATGAAGCTCACTCTAAGACAGAGTGCTCTTCTCCCCCAGGCTCACTGCTTCAATTGTGGTGAGGCCCACCCTCCCGTCTCCCTCGCGTGTATACACTACAAACTTGAGGAAGCCGTCCTCAACCTGAAACACTGGGACTTTTTGTCTTTTCCTGAAGCGAGACACCAAGTCCACTGTCTCAACCCTTTTACTGGCGTATCTTATGCTTACGTGCGGTGTTCTACCTCTCCTCATCCTTCCTACCTTACTCAGTCTCACAATCGTCTCCGGGCCTTAGACCCGGACATGCCCACCGCCTCCTTCCCTATTCTCCTATATTCTGTCCCGACGGGTTCCCCTCCTGGTGTCAGAAAACCTGACACCATTTACTAATATTAAATACAATAAGCAGATAATATTGCTGCTGTTGTATACACAAGGTAACCCATAGAAAATGTAGCCTGTAGTACAATTTTCCGTCAATAGAAAACAGGATATCATTGCCACATAGCGCTATTAAATTCATCAGATTTTCATGCTAAGAATTATTCTTAATACAGCAGTCTTTGGACTTTTAAAATCATAAAAACATCTCATTTGAATTAACTTAATTGTCAGTACTAAAATAGAGTAAATATGACCTTTTTACCAATTATTGACACTTGGACAAGGAGAGCCAGGGCGTCAGTGGGAGGTCAGCCATTGTTTACGACCAGAGTCGCTGGAGCAAATTCAGCTCCTATAATTCTCCTTTGGGCCAAGTGTATGGAGATCAAATTATTGCTTCTTCCATTATCAACACACATTCAGCATCCAAACAAGGGAAGTGTCTTACCGAAACCTGTTTATTATCACATTTCTGGTCAGTTAATGTTACGTAGATATAGGACACACCAATTAGAACATGAACAAGTGACTAAACCCTGGTAATTACTCCTTGGTCCTTATCTTATATAATACACAGTATTTTCTCCGATATAGATGTCATATATAGGATTCCTGCTTAACTGCAAGTGTCCTTTTAACAGGTATAGAAGAGGAAGCAAGAATTAATCTTGGTACATAAGTATATGGGTGGTGGATGCTAGTCTCAACTGAGGATTATTTGGTGTCATCATCCTGGTTTATACCTGGTGGACTAAGCCTACTATACAATACGATAAGGCCTCTCAATTATCATTACTAATTTATGTAGTTTAATACTGTAGTTTCATTGGCTGCATATATATAAATTTAATATAAACCCCCCCTCCCTAATGTGTAAGAGGTCGATTTGAGAGAATATTACAGAAATACAGTCGCTAAACATCATACAAATTTCTATCGAAATATATAAATTAATGTAAATATAAACACATTATAAATTCATATAAATTAAATAAATATAAATCTCACAAGTCAGTTCCCACAACTGGTTCTCCTTTGGTGTTTTCCCCCTTTCTTACCCAGTCTGCCATGTCTCCTGTGTCTTCTTCCCCATCTCCCCTCGATCCTTCTTCCCAACCCTTCCCCCCAGTCTCTTGGCCCTCCAAGCCGCCTGTCTGTACAGGCTGTTGTCCATCATCCCCTCAGCAATCTTCTTGTTGTTCTTCTTCACCTGCTAAGACAATTGAGTCTGTTGCCCAGTACCTTGTTGCTGGAAAGCCTGTCTCTTTGGGCCAGAAACGTAATCCTGACGCAATCCTGGAAGCCTATCCGCTTCCCTGGCGTGTAAGAAGGCATCGCTTTCTTCCTCGCCCCCCACCTCTGACTATCTCTTCGTCCCCTCCCGTTTTGGTGGTCGGGCCCCCTGTCCCAGCTAAGGAGGTTTCTTTCGCCCCTGATTCCCTCTTGGTGGCTGCCCTTGCTGAGGTGCGCTCCCCAGTTTTTGCTCCTCCCCCCCTCCTCCTGCAAGTTTTCCCATGCCCCCTAACCCTGATTTCGCTGACCCTGATCCTGAGCTTATTTAATATGCTGAGTTCTTCTTTATCTTTGTTTCTTCATGATTCTCTGTTGCTGTCCTTTCTCTTATTGACAATATCTATTCTTCAATGGAATATTCGTGGATTTTATGCCAGCTTCCATGAACTCCAACTTCTGATTACAAAGTTCTCACCACTTTGTGTATGTCTCCAGGAGCCCCATGCTTGGTGCTCGTCCTGGTCACTTTCGTGGTTATTCTTTTCTCTCTTTCTCCCTTTTGCTGGGGCCCATAAATCTACTGCTCTTTTGTTTCGTACTGATATTTCCTCCGTCCACCTACTTTTTTGATCGCCTATCCAAGTTTCTGCAGCCCGTGTCTTTGTGAGTAAATGGTATACGGCCTATTAAATATATCTCCCCCCCCCTAATGTCCCGTTTTCTTTTCCTAATCTTAAGCACCTACTGGACTCCTTGCCAAAGCCTGTGCTCCTGTTGGGTGATTTTAACTGTCGACATACCCTCTGGGGTGATGTTCGGACAAACACCTGCGGCTGCCTTCTCGAACTGTTCATCCTTTCTTCTTCCCTGTCTCTTCTGAATTGTGGTGAGCCCACTCATGTGGACTCTCGAACTAGCACCCTTTCTTGTCTTGACCTTTCTCTCTGCTCGTCGTCTCTTTACTTAGATCTCACGTGGCAGGTTCTTGATGACCTCCATACCAGTGACCATTTCTCCATCCTTGTTACCTTTTTCTCTTTTCGCCCTACTCTCTCAGTTCTCCAGATGGCAGTTTTCCAAGACTGACTGGAACCTATTCACCCTTCGTGCTACTCTCTTCGATCTCTTCACTCTGCCTCTCCCTCGCACCCTTCTTCTTTTTCATGACACCGTCTTCGACAGTGCCCCCATTTTATTCCTCGCTCTACCTTCCGGGCCACGTGGAAGTGCGTTCCTTGGTGGTATGCGGACTGTGGTCAGGCTGTCTCTTGTAAGTTTGCAGCCTTCAAGAAACACCGACGCTGGCAGACATCTGATTCTTTTATTTTGTTTTGGAAGGCAAGTGCGGTGACCTGTATAGGACCATACAGCTAAACGTGAGAGCTGGAAATTGGTGTCTTTATGTTTCCACCGTTACGTCCGATACTCCTCTGCCTCAGTTTTGGAAAATCTGAAAGATAGCGAGGAAGTTCGTTCCAGAATTCTCGCCGGTCCTTTACCTCCGTGGGACTCTTGTGGCGGACCCAGTGACGGTCGTAAACGAACTAAGTTCCCACTTTTCGGCTTTTAGCTCCGATTCTCATCTTCCTCAATCCTTCTTTCTGGGTAAGCCCGTTCTTGAATCACATCCCCCTAGATTTCCGTACTCCTCTCCGACTTCCCTCCTATCCCTTCTCTTTCTCTGAACTACAGTCTGCCCTCTGTGGTTCTATGGCAGCGGCCTCAGATGACATATTCATTATGAAATGCTTCGCCATCTCCCTCCATGCGCATTTCATTATTTACTGAATCAGTGTAACCGGGTCTGGGAGTCGTCGTCAGTCTCTGAGGACTAGCTCGATGCCGTTGTACTCCCTATTCGGAAACCAGTCTCTAGGTACATCCCCTAAGGACTTCCGCCCAATTGCCCTCACGAGTTGTATCTGCAAACTCTTTGAACGTATGGACAATGTTTGTCTGATGTGGTTCTTGGAACACCATCCCCACCTCTCACCCTCTCAATTTGGTTTTCGCAAGTGCTGCAGCACGGCTGATGTCTTGGTGAACTTGGAGGTCTATATTTGTACTGCTTTTGCTGTGATGACCTCCGATGTTGCTGTCCTTTTTGACCAGGAAAAGGCTTATGATACCACCTGGAGATACCATATTCTGTCCCAACTTCGTTCTTTTGGCCTTCTTGGTAATCTCTCTCTCGTCATTCCTTTAGAGTGAGGCTTGGTGTTGCTCTCTCTGCCTCTTTTAGGCAATATAGAGGTGTTCCCCAAGGAAGTGTTTTAAACACTACTCTTTTTCTAATTGCCCTATGTGGTCTTCTTTCCTCCCTTCCTTTCGGCATCTTCTCCGCTGTCTATGTCGTCGATTTTACCCTTTGCTGTCGAGGTGATGATTCGCCTCTCCTTCAACGGCGGATTCAACTTGCGATTGATTTTGTGTCGTCTTAAGCCACCAATCATGACTTCAAGTTCTCTGCGACTAAGACTTGTGGTATGACTTTTACTCGGAAGCAAGTCGTTCTTCATCCCTCTTTGTTGCTTTATGGTCATTCCCTTGTATACAAAGATTTTGCTAAGCTTTTGGGTTAATCTTTGATACTCGTTTTTCTTGGTCACCCAATATCTCTTACCTTCGAGATGAATGCTCTAAGGCCCTTAACCTACCTATGGTTTTGTTCCATACTTCTTGGGGAGCAGAGGCTCACACTCCTCTCTTTACATTCCTCTCTCGTACTGTCAAAACTCGATTATGGTTGCCCTGCTTACTCGTCTGCTTCTTCTACTCTTCTCCGTCTTGATGCTTTGCCCCATACTGGGTGGCGCCTCAGCTCTGGTGCCTTTCGTTCAACTCCTACCGTCAGGTTGTATTTTGACACTGACTTTCTGTCTCTCCAGGACTGCCATGATCGCTACTGTCTTCGCTACATTGCGCGCGGTCCTAACAACACCCTCTCTCTCGCCTATGTCGTGCTTTGACTGTGACCCCTCCTGTAGTTCCTGTTCCCCCTCACCACCTCACTCTTTCTGTGCGAGGTTCTCGCATGCAAAATTCTCTTTCAGTTAGTATTACTATTATTTCTCCATTGTTGTCCTGTCCTTGCCCCTGTGGAGGGTCCTCCTTCCTAAAATTTGTAAATCCCTGACTCACATCACTAAAGCTTTTACCCCTACTTCAGTTCTGAAACGCCTTTTCCTTGAACACTTTTCTTTAGACTCCCGCTCCATTTAAATCATCACCGATGGGTCTAAGTCTGCAGACGGTGTAGGCTACTCTGTGGTTTTTCCTGACCACACCTTTATGTGTTGCCTGCCTCCGGAGACTAGCATCATCACGGCAGAACTTTATGCTATTCTCTATGCTCTTCGTCTACTGCTTTCTCGCTATCACTCCTCCTATGTGCTTGCTCTTAAGAGGAGTGAGTCTCCGTGGCCCTCCTCCCACCACCGTAACTGGCGGTGGGAAACTGCTCTGGTGAGGTTGCGTATCGGCCATACACCCCTTAACTCACGGACACTTAATGGAGTGCCGCCCTGCTCCTTATTGTCCAAACTGCATTGTCCCTGTTGCAGTTGTGCATATCCTTGTTGAATGTCCTAACTTCCAGGACGAGCGTGTATCTTGCTTTCCATCCGTCCCTCGCCGTCCCTCGATAGACTTCTTGGTAAATCGGATAATTTTGATATCGTTTGCCTTATGCATTTCTGTTTTCATATTGGCATCCTTGGTGATATTTAGTGCCCTCTGATTATTCCGCACATTTGATGGTGCTACATAGCCTTCCCGGCTTGGTGCCTTCTTTTCATAATTAATTACTTTCAAGCATAAGTTTATCAGGCACACAAGTCAATACAAATTGATCAAGTCCGAGCACATCAGCACATCCACATTAATCACAACTTTAAGATCAAGGTCGACAAGGAACACCAACATCAACAAAGGTCAAGGTCGACAAGGAACACCAACATCAACAAAGGTCAAGGTCGACAAGGAACACCAACATCACCAAAGGTCAATTATAACTCAACGGGTACAAAAGGTCAGCAGGCGGGACATGTGTTAAACCTCACGGCCCTGTAGTCACTCTTAGGTTAGCACTGTTAAGCAAACACTGCTTGGTTAGCACTGTTAAGCAAACACTGCTTGGTTAGCACTGTTAAGCAAACACTGCTTGGTTAGCACTGTTAAGCAAACACTGCTTGGTTAGCACTGTTAGGCAAACACTGCTTGGTTAGCACTGTTAAGCAAACACTGCTTGGTTAGCACTGTTAGGCAAACACTGCTTGGTTAGCACTGTTAAGCAAACACTGCTTGGTTAGCACTGTTAAGCAAACACTGCTTGGTTAGCACTGTTAAGCAAACACTGCTTGGTTAGCACTGTTAAGCAAACACTGCTTGGTTAGCACTGTTAAGCAAACACTGTTTGGTTAGCACTGTTAAGCAAACACTGTTTGGTTAGCACTGTTAAGCAAACACTGTTTGGTTAGCACTGTTAAGCAAACACTGTTTGGTTAGCACTGTTAAGCAAACACTGCTTGGTTAGCACTGTAAAGCAAACACTGTTTGGTTAGCACTGTTAAGCAAACACTGTTTGGTTAGCACTGCTAAGCAAACACTGCTTGGTTAGCACTGTTAAGCAAACACTGTTTGGTTAGCACTGTTAAGCAAACACTGTTTGGTTAGCACTGTTAAGCAAACACTGTTTGGTTAGCACTGTTAAGCAAACACTGTTTGGTTAGCACTGTTAAGCAAACACTGCTTGGTTAGCACTGTTAAGCAAACACTGTTTGGGTAGCACTGTTAAGCAAACACTGTTTGGTTAGCACTGTTAAGCAAACACTGCTTGGTGAGCACTGTTAAGCAAACACTGTTTGGTTAGCACTGTTAAGCAAACACTCTTTTGTTAGCACTGTTAAGCAAACACTGCTTGGTTAGCACTGTTAAGCAAACACTTTTTGGTTAGCACTGTTAAGCAAACACTGTTTGGTTAGCACTGTTAAGCAAACACTGTTTGGTTAGCACTGTTAAGCAAACACTGTTTGGTTAGCACTGTTAGGCAAACACTGCTTGGTTAGCACTGTTAAGCAAACACTGCTTGGTTAGCACTGTTAAGCAAACACTGTTTGGTTAGCACTGTTAAGCAAACACTGTTTGGTTAGCACTGTTAGGCAAACACTGTTTGGTTAGCACTGTTAAGCAAACACTGTTTGGTTAGCACTGTTAGGCAAACACTGCTTGGTTAGCACTGTTAAGCAAACACTGCTTGGTTAACACTGTTAGGCAAACACCGTTTGGTTAGCACTGTTAATCAAACACCGCTTGGTTAGCACTGTTTGGCAATCACCGCAATATAAACACTGTCAGGCAAGCACTACTAGGCAAGCACGGCTGGGCAAGCACTGCTAGGCAAGCACTGCTAGGCAAGCACTACTAGGTAAGCACTGCTAGGCAAGCACTACTAGGCAAGCACTACTAGGCAAGCACTGCTAGGCAAGCACTGCTAGGCAAGCACTGCTAGGCAAGCACTGCTAGGGAAACACTACTAGGCAAGCACTGCTAGGCAAACACTACTAGGCAAGCACTGCTAGGCAAGCACTGCTAGGCAAGCACTGCTCGGCAAGCACTACTAGGCAACCACTGCTAGGCAAGCCCTGTTAGGCAAGCACCGCTAGGCAAGCATGGGTAGGCAAGCACTACTAGGCAAGCACTGCTAGGCAAGCACTGCTAGGCAAGCACTACTAGGCAAACACTGCTAGTCAAGCACTGCTAGGTAAGCACTGATAGGCAAGCACGGGTAGGCAATCATTCAGGTCAGAAAAATCCACAAGGAAAGGACAAGTATTCGGGAATTAGGAGCCACGAGGGAGTGGTGAGTGCTGGCAACTGCTCAGATGTCAACACAGTCGGAAGGTGAGCTTATATGTTGGGGATTCTCGGCGCCAGACGTTCCGCTGGTGAATAACACCTTCTGCTCCGATATAAATAGACTGTGAGTGCTCCATAAGGATCATAAAGACGTCAACAAACAAAAGCTTTTCAACATTAAAGACAGCCAACCAGAGGCTAAACAGCTTTGCTCCTTTACTGGATTACTCATAACATAATAAAGGCTGAAATAACATTAAACAAATTTGAGAATTTCGGCCTTGGAGACTCTCGCCTTTGCAAGGCACTATCTTGACCTTGTCAGTGGAGTATGACTGAGACTCTCATGATCCTTGTATTCACGTAGTTGTGCTTGCGGGGGTTGAGCTCTGCTCTTTCGGCCCGCCTCTCAACTGTCAATCAATCACCTGTTATTAACTTGTAACTTTATTCACACACACACACACACACACACACACACACACACACACACACACACACACACACACACACACACACACACACACACACACACACACACACACACACACACACACACACACACACACACACACACACACACACACACACACACACACACACACACACACACACACACACACACACACACACACACACACACACACACACACACACACACACACACACACACACACACACACACACACACACACACACACACACACACACACACACACACACACACACACACACACACACACACACACACACACACACACACACACACACACACACACACACACACACACACACACACACACACACACACACACACACACACACACACACACACACACACACACACACACACACACACACACACACACACACACACACACACACACACACACACACACACACACACACACACACACACACACACACACACACACACACACACACACACACACACACACACACACACACACACACACACACACACACACACACACACACACACACACACACACACACACACACACACACACACACACACACACACACACACCCGCCGGATGGCAGGTCCTGCCTCACAGGGTTACTTGAATTCTACGACCAGGCAACAAAAATAAGGCAAGAAAGAGAAGGGTGGGCAGACTGCATATTTTTGGATTGTCAGAAAGCCTTTGATACAGTGCCACACAAGAGGCTAGTGCGAAAGTTGGAGATGCAGGCTGGAGTGAGAGGGAAGGTACTCCGGTGGATAGAGGAATACCTAAGCAACAGGAGACAACGAGTCTGTGTGAGGGGTGAGGTCTCAGATTGGCGAGACGTCACAAGTGGAGTCCCGCAGGGGTCAGTCCTTGGACCTATACTGTTTCTGGTATATGTAAATGATCTCCCAGAGGGTATAGATTCGTTCCTCTCAATGTTTGCCGACGATGCAAAAATTATGAGGAGGATTGAAACAGAGGATGATAGTAGGAGGCTACAAGATGACCTGGATAGACTGAGTGAATGGTCCAACAAATGGCTGTTGAAGTTCAACCCGAGTAAATGCAAAGTAATGAAACTAGGCAGTGGAAACAGGAGGCCAGGCACAGGATACAGAATAGGAGATGAAGTACTTAATGAAACAGACAGAGAGAAAGATCTAGGAGTTGATATCACACCAAACCTGTCTCCTGAAGCCCACATAAAGAGAATAACGTCTGCGGCATATGCGAGGCTGGCTAACATCAGAACGGCGTTCAGGAACCTGTGTAAGGAATCATTCAGAATCTTGTACACCACATATGTAAGACCAATCCTGGAGTATGCGGCCCCAGCATGGAGCCCGTACCTTGTCAAGCACAAGACGAAGCTGGAAAAAGTCCAAAGGTATGCTACTAGACTAGTCCCAGAACTAAGAGGCATGAGTTATGAGGAAAGGCTGCGGGAAATGCACCTCACGACACTGGAAGACAGAAGAGTAAGGGGGGACATGATCACAACCTACAAAATCCTCAGGGGAATCGACCGGGTAAACAAGGACGAACTTTTCAACACTGGTGGGACGCGAACAAGGGGACACAGGTGGAAGCTGAGTACCCAAATGAGCCACAGAGACGTTAGAAAGAACTTTTTCAGTGTCAGAGTAGTTAGCAAATGGAATGCATTAGGAAGTGATGTGGTGGAGGCTGACTCCATTCACAGTTTCAAATGTAGATATGATAGAGCCCAATAGGCTCAGGAATCTGTACACCAGTTGATTGACGGTTGAGAGGCGGGACCAAAGAGCCAGAGCTCAACCCCCGCAAGCACAATTAGGTGAGTACAATTAGGTGAGTACACACACACACACACACACACACACACACACACACACACACACACACACACACACACACACACACACACACACACACACACACACACACACACACACACACACACACACACACACACACACACACACACACACACACACACACACACACACACACACACACACACACACACACACACACACACACACACACACACACACACACACAGTAGGCGGGGAGACGGTAGGGGAGACACACGATTAGTGAGGTCCGCGGAAATTCGTCAATTTCTCGGGACATTGAAGGAGTATAGAGGCTAGATCATAGTATTTGGCCTCTCGCAGTGTGTAGTTAGCAGGGTGCAACATAGCATAGTCATATCGCTAGCGATAGTGCGAAGATTTGGTGAAGAAACCAAAGTGGAGCTAGTGGCTTCACCGGTGCATGTAAATGTGCGACCTGACCGGGTGGGACACCCCGCCGCAGAACTACCTGACTGTGTTGTTGAGTGGTGACTGTGATCAGTGGTTCAGTGAATTAGTGAACTGTCACACAACGATACAGTGACTGACTCCAGAGCTTTGTGTAGACAGAGAAGAACCGACCTCATCAATCTACCAGCACTTAGTGAATCACCTAGTGGGAGACAACGACGGATAACCATCGTCATCATACATCGTCCTTACTCATCTGGTTGTGTGAGCGGGAGGCAGACTGGTATGTACCCCCTCTCTGGTCAATTAATCAGGTGTACAAATTGAGGTAAAATATTATCAAATTCTTGTTCAGGATATCATATATATTTAAAAATATCAGGGTGGCTCATTTAGGCAGAGGTAACGCATAAGGGATATCTTGACACATACACGCACGCCCGCCCACGTACGTATACACGCACACAAGTGTACACACGCTAAAACAGACACACACACACAATCGATCAGTCAGGGGGAAAAGGCATTAACACCTGGGATCAGGACCTTACTATCCCCCCCTCTTGACCCACCCATCTGACCTGACCAGACCTGGTCGCCATCTCCGCCCCCCCCACCCCCAGTCCCCCGCATCGCCCATACACACACTCTTCCCATCCCCACTCTCTCCCCCTCTCTCCCTCTCCCACTCCCTCTCTCCCACTCTCTCTCTCTCCCACTCTCTATCTCTCCCACTCTCTATCTCTCCCACTATCTCTCTCCTGCTCTCTCTCTCTCTCTCTCTCTCTCTCTCTCTCTCTCTCTCTCTCTCTCTCTCTCTCTCTCTCTCTCTCTCTCTCTCTCTCTCTCTCTCTCTCTCTCTTTCTCTTTCTCTTTCTCTTTCTCTCTCTCTCTCTCTCCCTCTCCCTCTCTTTCCTTCCCCCTCCCTCTCTTCCCACACACACACACACACACACACACACACACACACACACACACACACACACACACACACACACACACACACACACACACACACACACACACACACACACACACACACACACACACACACACACACACACACACACACACACACACACACACACACACACACACACACACACACACACACACACACACACACACACACACACACACACACACACACACACACACACACACACACACACACACACACACACACACACACACACACACACACACACACACACACACACACACACACACACACACACACACACACACACACACACACACACACACACACACACACACACACACACACACACACACACACACACACACACACACACACACACACACACACACACACACACACACACACACACACACACACACACACACACACACACACACACACACACACACACACACACACACACACACACACACACACACACACACACACACACACACACACACACACACACACACACACACACACACACACACACACACACACCCGCCGGATGGCAGGTCCTGCCTCACAGGGTTACTTGAATTCTACGACCAGGCAACAAAAATAAGGCAAGAAAGAGAAGGGTGGGCAGACTGCATATTTTTGGATTGTCAGAAAGCCTTTGATACAGTGCCACACAAGAGGCTAGTGCGAAAGTTGGAGATGCAGGCTGGAGTGAGAGGGAAGGTACTCCGGTGGATAGAGGAATACCTAAGCAACAGGAGACAACGAGTCTGTGTGAGGGGTGAGGTCTCAGATTGGCGAGACGTCACAAGTGGAGTCCCGCAGGGGTCAGTCCTTGGACCTATACTGTTTCTGGTATATGTAAATGATCTCCCAGAGGGTATAGATTCGTTCCTCTCAATGTTTGCCGACGATGCAAAAATTATGAGGAGGATTGAAACAGAGGATGATAGTAGGAGGCTACAAGATGACCTGGATAGACTGAGTGAATGGTCCAACAAATGGCTGTTGAAGTTCAACCCGAGTAAATGCAAAGTAATGAAACTAGGCAGTGGAAACAGGAGGCCAGGCACAGGATACAGAATAGGAGATGAAGTACTTAATGAAACAGACAGAGAGAAAGATCTAGGAGTTGATATCACACCAAACCTGTCTCCTGAAGCCCACATAAAGAGAATAACGTCTGCGGCATATGCGAGGCTGGCTAACATCAGAACGGCGTTCAGGAACCTGTGTAAGGAATCATTCAGAATCTTGTACACCACATATGTAAGACCAATCCTGGAGTATGCGGCCCCAGCATGGAGCCCGTACCTTGTCAAGCACAAGACGAAGCTGGAAAAAGTCCAAAGGTATGCTACTAGACTAGTCCCAGAACTAAGAGGCATGAGTTATGAGGAAAGGCTGCGGGAAATGCACCTCACGACACTGGAAGACAGAAGAGTAAGGGGGGACATGATCACAACCTACAAAATCCTCAGGGGAATCGACCGGGTAAACAAGGACGAACTTTTCAACACTGGTGGGACGCGAACAAGGGGACACAGGTGGAAGCTGAGTACCCAAATGAGCCACAGAGACGTTAGAAAGAACTTTTTCAGTGTCAGAGTAGTTAGCAAATGGAATGCATTAGGAAGTGATGTGGTGGAGGCTGACTCCATTCACAGTTTCAAATGTAGATATGATAGAGCCCAATAGGCTCAGGAATCTGTACACCAGTTGATTGACGGTTGAGAGGCGGGACCAAAGAGCCAGAGCTCAACCCCCGCAAGCACAATTAGGTGAGTACAATTAGGTGAGTACACACACACACACACACACACACACACACACACACACACACACACACACACACACACACACACACACACACACACACACACACACACACACACACACACACACACACACACACACACACACACACACACACACACACACACACACACACACACACACACACACACACACACACACACACACACACACACACACACACACACACACACACACACACACACACACACACACACACACACACACAGTAGGCGGGGAGACGGTAGGGGAGACACACGATTAGTGAGGTCCGCGGAAATTCGTCAATTTCTCGGGACATTGAAGGAGTATAGAGGCTAGATCATAGTATTTGGCCTCTCGCAGTGTGTAGTTAGCAGGGTGCAACATAGCATAGTCATATCGCTAGCGATAGTGCGAAGATTTGGTGAAGAAACCAAAGTGGAGCTAGTGGCTTCACCGGTGCATGTAAATGTGCGACCTGACCGGGTGGGACACCCCGCCGCAGAACTACCTGACTGTGTTGTTGAGTGGTGACTGTGATCAGTGGTTCAGTGAATTAGTGAACTGTCACACAACGATACAGTGACTGACTCCAGAGCTTTGTGTAGACAGAGAAGAACCGACCTCATCAATCTACCAGCACTTAGTGAATCACCTAGTGGGAGACAACGACGGATAACCATCGTCATCATACATCGTCCTTACTCATCTGGTTGTGTGAGCGGGAGGCAGACTGGTATGTACCCCCTCTCTGGTCAATTAATCAGGTGTACAAATTGAGGTAAAATATTATCAAATTCTTGTTCAGGATATCATATATATTTAAAAATATCAGGGTGGCTCATTTAGGCAGAGGTAACGCATAAGGGATATCTTGACACATACACGCACGCCCGCCCACGTACGTATACACGCACACAAGTGTACACACGCTAAAACAGACACACACACACAATCGATCAGTCAGGGGGAAAAGGCATTAACACCTGGGATCAGGACCTTACTATCCCCCCCTCTTGACCCACCCATCTGACCTGACCAGACCTGGTCGCCATCTCCGCCCCCCCCACCCCCAGTCCCCCGCATCGCCCATACACACACTCTTCCCATCCCCACTCTCTCCCCCTCTCTCCCTCTCCCACTCCCTCTCTCCCACTCTCTCTCTCTCCCACTCTCTATCTCTCCCACTCTCTATCTCTCCCACTATCTCTCTCCTGCTCTCTCTCTCTCTCTCTCTCTCTCTCTCTCTCTCTCTCTCTCTCTCTCTCTCTCTCTCTCTCTCTCTCTCTCTCTCTCTCTCTCTCTCTCTCTCTCTTTCTCTTTCTCTTTCTCTTTCTCTCTCTCTCTCTCTCCCTCTCCCTCTCTTTCCTTCCCCCTCCCTCTCTTCCCACACACACACACACACACACACACACACACACACACACACACACACACACACACACACACACACACACACACACACACACACACACACACACACACACACACACACACACACACACACACACACACACACACACACACACACACACACACACACACACACACACACACACACACACACACACACACACACACACACACACACACACACACACACACACACACACACACACACACACACACACACACACACACACACACACACACACACACACACACACACACACACACACACACACACACACACACACACACACACACACACACACACACACACACACACACACACACACACACACACACACACACACACACACACACACACACACACACACACACACACACACACACACACACACACACACACACACACACACACACACACACACACACACACACACACACACACACACACACACACACACACACACACACACACACACACACACACACACACACACACACACACACACACACCCGCCGGATGGCAGGTCCTGCCTCACAGGGTTACTTGAATTCTACGACCAGGCAACAAAAATAAGGCAAGAAAGAGAAGGGTGGGCAGACTGCATATTTTTGGATTGTCAGAAAGCCTTTGATACAGTGCCACACAAGAGGCTAGTGCGAAAGTTGGAGATGCAGGCTGGAGTGAGAGGGAAGGTACTCCGGTGGATAGAGGAATACCTAAGCAACAGGAGACAACGAGTCTGTGTGAGGGGTGAGGTCTCAGATTGGCGAGACGTCACAAGTGGAGTCCCGCAGGGGTCAGTCCTTGGACCTATACTGTTTCTGGTATATGTAAATGATCTCCCAGAGGGTATAGATTCGTTCCTCTCAATGTTTGCCGACGATGCAAAAATTATGAGGAGGATTGAAACAGAGGATGATAGTAGGAGGCTACAAGATGACCTGGATAGACTGAGTGAATGGTCCAACAAATGGCTGTTGAAGTTCAACCCGAGTAAATGCAAAGTAATGAAACTAGGCAGTGGAAACAGGAGGCCAGGCACAGGATACAGAATAGGAGATGAAGTACTTAATGAAACAGACAGAGAGAAAGATCTAGGAGTTGATATCACACCAAACCTGTCTCCTGAAGCCCACATAAAGAGAATAACGTCTGCGGCATATGCGAGGCTGGCTAACATCAGAACGGCGTTCAGGAACCTGTGTAAGGAATCATTCAGAATCTTGTACACCACATATGTAAGACCAATCCTGGAGTATGCGGCCCCAGCATGGAGCCCGTACCTTGTCAAGCACAAGACGAAGCTGGAAAAAGTCCAAAGGTATGCTACTAGACTAGTCCCAGAACTAAGAGGCATGAGTTATGAGGAAAGGCTGCGGGAAATGCACCTCACGACACTGGAAGACAGAAGAGTAAGGGGGGACATGATCACAACCTACAAAATCCTCAGGGGAATCGACCGGGTAAACAAGGACGAACTTTTCAACACTGGTGGGACGCGAACAAGGGGACACAGGTGGAAGCTGAGTACCCAAATGAGCCACAGAGACGTTAGAAAGAACTTTTTCAGTGTCAGAGTAGTTAGCAAATGGAATGCATTAGGAAGTGATGTGGTGGAGGCTGACTCCATTCACAGTTTCAAATGTAGATATGATAGAGCCCAATAGGCTCAGGAATCTGTACACCAGTTGATTGACGGTTGAGAGGCGGGACCAAAGAGCCAGAGCTCAACCCCCGCAAGCACAATTAGGTGAGTACAATTAGGTGAGTACACACACACACACACACACACACACACACACACACACACACACACACACACACACACACACACACACACACACACACACACACACACACACACACACACACACACACACACACACACACACACACACACACACACACACACACACACACACACACACACACACACACACACACACACACACACACACACACACACACACACACACACACACACACACACACACACACACACACACACACACACACACACACACACACACACACACACACACACACACACACACACACACACACACACACACACACACACAGTAGGCGGGGAGACGGTAGGGGAGACACACGATTAGTGAGGTCCGCGGAAATTCGTCAATTTCTCGGGACATTGAAGGAGTATAGAGGCTAGATCATAGTATTTGGCCTCTCGCAGTGTGTAGTTAGCAGGGTGCAACATAGCATAGTCATATCGCTAGCGATAGTGCGAAGATTTGGTGAAGAAACCAAAGTGGAGCTAGTGGCTTCACCGGTGCATGTAAATGTGCGACCTGACCGGGTGGGACACCCCGCCGCAGAACTACCTGACTGTGTTGTTGAGTGGTGACTGTGATCAGTGGTTCAGTGAATTAGTGAACTGTCACACAACGATACAGTGACTGACTCCAGAGCTTTGTGTAGACAGAGAAGAACCGACCTCATCAATCTACCAGCACTTAGTGAATCACCTAGTGGGAGACAACGACGGATAACCATCGTCATCATACATCGTCCTTACTCATCTGGTTGTGTGAGCGGGAGGCAGACTGGTATGTACCCCCTCTCTGGTCAATTAATCAGGTGTACAAATTGAGGTAAAATATTATCAAATTCTTGTTCAGGATATCATATATATTTAAAAATATCAGGGTGGCTCATTTAGGCAGAGGTAACGCATAAGGGATATCTTGACACATACACGCACGCCCGCCCACGTACGTATACACGCACACAAGTGTACACACGCTAAAACAGACACACACACACAATCGATCAGTCAGGGGGAAAAGGCATTAACACCTGGGATCAGGACCTTACTATCCCCCCCTCTTGACCCACCCATCTGACCTGACCAGACCTGGTCGCCATCTCCGCCCCCCCCACCCCCAGTCCCCCGCATCGCCCATACACACACTCTTCCCATCCCCACTCTCTCCCCCTCTCTCCCTCTCCCACTCCCTCTCTCCCACTCTCTCTCTCTCCCACTCTCTATCTCTCCCACTCTCTATCTCTCCCACTATCTCTCTCCTGCTCTCTCTCTCTCTCTCTCTCTCTCTCTCTCTCTCTCTCTCTCTCTCTCTCTCTCTCTCTCTCTCTCTCTCTCTCTCTCTCTCTCTCTCTCTCTCTCTCTCTCTCTCTCTCTTTCTCTTTCTCTTTCTCTTTCTCTCTCTCTCTCTCTCCCTCTCCCTCTCTTTCCTTCCCCCTCCCTCTCTTCCCACACACACACACACACACACACACACACACACACACACACACACACACACACACACACACACAACTACACACACACATCTACACACATATACACACACACCTCCCCCCCTCTCTCCTTCACCTGCTTCACCACCCGTTCTCTCCCTCACCTGCTCTCTCCCTCTCCATCTATCTCCCTCTCCTCTCCTCTCTCTCCCTCTCCTCTCCTCTCTCTCCCTCTCTCCCTCCCGCCTCTCTCTCCATCTCCTCCCCCCTCCCCTTCTACTTTCTTCTCACTTCAGTGGAAGGGTCGGATCCCCCCCCACCCACCCATTTATCTCTCCCTTTATCACTCCCTTCTCTCTCTCTCTTTCTCTCTCTCTTTCTCTCTCTCTTCCTCTCTCTCTCTCCCTCCCCCATCCCGCTCTGCCCTCCTGACAAATCCTTTCACGGCACATGTATACGAACAGGGTCAAGCAAGGCAGCCAGAGGTACCAGGGGAACAGGGAAGAGCCAAGGTGATGAAATGAAGGGAATGTTTGCCCAGTTTCTGGAGTACATCAAGAGTGAGATGCAAGAAATGATGCAGGAAATGAAGAACAAAATAAGCAACCTGAAAAGAGAGCTGACAGCAGCAAAGGAGGAGATTAGAGCCCTCATAGAGAATGGTATCGAGGCTGAGAATCAGAAAACCATCCAGGGAGAAGGTGGTAATAGTTTTTTGGATGAGAATGCCACAATAAAAGCAACATTTGCGGAAATACTAAAAAAAAATTACTGAAGTAATGACTGCAGTGATGGAGGTGGCCATGAAAGCAGCCACCTCACAGGAGGCGGCATGCTCCACTAGCCAACTGCTGGAAAGGAACAGATCAGTGGTTGCGGTGGGTATTAAAGAGCAGGAAGGCTCTAATAGGACAGAGTGGAATGACAAGGACAAAGCAGCAGTGAATGAAGTACTAAAGGCACTAGACATGGAAGAGGCAGAGCATAGCATTGAGAAGGTTTTCTGGCTAGGTTGGTACAACAAAGACCGAGACTGAATGATAAAGATAGTGTTTGCAAACGAGAGCACAAAGGAGAAGATCCTATCAAGGAAGAGCTCCCTGAAAAACGTGGGGAAATTAAAAAATGTATTCCTCCAGAGAGACATGACAAGGGAGGAGAGAGCCGTGGCGGCAGAAGCAAGGAAGAGGCGCAGGGCGAGAGGGGAAAACCAGGAAGTCACAGCTCCCAACACAACACCCCCAGAAGCGAGGGGGGAACCCACAACCAGCTACCCAGTAACACCAGAAGGGAGGACAACTCCACCTCCCTCCTCTGCATAGAAAACCCCCCTACCCCAAACCCTCCCTGCCCCCACTCAAATGTTCAGCCAAATCTCCCTCCCCCCACACCCAATCCCCACCCTTCTACCCCTCCCCTCCTCCCGAGTCCTCCCTCCCCCCCTTTCCTTCCCGTCCTCCCTCCCCTTTCACCCCATACCCTGCCCTCCCCCTTCAGTGGATCCCCCGCCCCTCATCCCAGTATCCTCTGAGACCCTGTTATCCACCTCACAGGTCCTCACACCCATGGAACAGCCTCCCCCACCAGCAGAACAGTCACCAAGGAGGCGATTTGAGAAGGGACAGAAGAAAGTGAGCCTCAAAGCGATGTACACTAACATAGATGGAATTACAAATAATGCAAATGAGCTTGGAGAACGGGTACTAGAGGGAAACCCAGACATAATAGCCCTCACAGAAACAAAGAGCAAACAAATATTTCTATTAATATAATAGAAAGAGCAGCTTCTGTTGCTAGCAGGAATGGATCTGGACTACTAATTATGGGAGACTTCAACCATGGGAAGATAGATTGGAAGAACAGAGACCCGCATGGAGGACCAGAAACATGGAGGGCTAAGCTGCTGGACGTGGCAACAAGAAACTTTCTAAGTCAGCACATCAAAGAACCAACAAGAATGAGAGGAGAAGATGAACCAGCAATGCTTGATTTGATATTTACCCTAAATGAGTGGGATATAAGAGAAGTTAATATGGAAGTGCCCTTGGGAATGAGTGACCACAGTGTATTGATCTTTGAGTACCTGGTAGAGCTTGAACTTATCTCCCCCCAAAAAGAACTAGGAATCAAAAGGCTGGCATACCGAAAGGGAAATTATGAACAGATGAGAAGTTTCCTAAGTGAAATACCTTGGGACACAGACCTCAGAGATAAGTCTGTACAGGGTATGATGGACTATGTTACCCAAAAGTGTCAGGAGGCAGTAAATAGGTTCATCCCGGCCCAAAGGGAAAAATCCGAGAAGCAACAGAAGAATCCATGGTATAATAGGGCATGTATGGAAGCGAAGAAACTGAACAAAAGGGCGTGGAGGAACTTCCGGAATAACAGAACACCAGAAAGCAGAGAGAGATACCAGAGAACCAGGAATGAGTACGTCAGGGTGAGAAGAGAAGCAGAGAAAAGTTTTGAAAATGATATTGCAAACAAAGCCAAGACCGAACCAAAGCTACTCCACAGTCACATCAGAAGGAAAACAACAGTGAAAGAACAGGTATTGAAACTTCGAACAGGCGAGGACAGGTATACAGAGAATGACAGAGAGGTGTGTGAAGAACTCAACAAGAGGTTCCAGGAGGTCTTCACAATAGAACAAGGTGAGGTCACTGTGCTAGGAGAAAGGGAGGTAAACCAGACGGCCTTGGAAGAGTTCGAAATTACGAGAGAGGAGGTCAAGAGACACCTGCTGGATCTGGATGTTAGAAAGGCTGTTGGTCCAGATGGGATCTCACCATGGATACTGAAAGAGTGTGCAGGGGCACTTTGCTTGCCACTCTCCATAGTGTATAGTAAGTCACAGGAGACGGGAGACCTACCAGAAATATGGAAGACGGCGAATGTGGTCCCAATATACAAAAAGGGCGACAGGCAAGAGGCACTTAACTACAGGCCAGTGTCCTTGACTTGTATACCATGCAAGGTGATGGAGAAGATCGTGAGAAAAAACCTGGTAACACATCTGGAGAGAAAGGACTTCGTGACAAATCGCCAACATGGGTTCAGGGAGGGTAAATCTTGCCTTACAGGCTTGATAGAATTCTACGATCAGGTGACAAAGATTAAGCAAGAAAGAGAGGGCTGGGCGGACTGCATTTTCTTGGATTGTCGGAAAGCCTTTGACACAGTACCGCATAAGAGGCTGGTACATAAGCTGGAGAGACAGGCAGGTGTAGGTGGTAAGGTCCTCCAGTGGATATAGGAGTATCTAAGCAATAGGAAGCAGAGAGTTACGGTGAGGGGTGAGACCTCCGATTGGCGTGAAGTCACCAGTGGAGTCCCACAGGGCTCTGTACTCGGTCCTATCTTGTTTCTGATATATGTAAATGATCTCCCAGAGGGTATCGATTCATTTCTCTCAATGTTTGCAGACGATGCTAAAATTATGAGAAGGATTAAAACAGAAGAGGACTGTTTGAGGCTTCAAGAAGACCTAGACAAGCTGAAGGAATGGTCGAACAAATGGTTGTTAGAGTTTAACCCAACCAAATGTAATGTAATGAAGATAGGTGTAGGGAGCAGGAGGCCAGATACAAGGTATCATCTCGGAGAGGAAATTCTTCAGAAGTCAGAGAAGGAAAAAGACTTGGGGGTTGATATCACGCCAGACCTGTCTCCTGCAGCACATATCAAGCGGATAACATCAGCGGCATATGCCAGGCTGGCCAGCATACGAACGGCATTCAGAAACTTGTGTAAAGAATCATTCAGAAGTTTGTATACCACATATGTCAGGCCAATCCTGGAGTATGCAGCCCCAGCATGGAGTCCATATCTAGTCAAGGATAAGACTAAACTGGAAAAGGTTCAAAGGTTTGCCACCAGACTAGTACCCGAGCTGAGAGGTATGAGCTACGAGGAGAGACTACGGGAATTAAACCTCACTTCGCTGGAAGGCAGAAAAGTTAGGGGGGACATGATCACCACATTCAAGATTCTGAAGGGAGTTGATAGGGTAGATAAAGACAGTCTATTTAACACAAGGGAAACACGTACAAGGGGACACAGGTAGAAACTGAGTGCCCAAATGAGCCACAGAGATATTAGAAAGAACTTTTTTAGTGTCAGAGTGGTGGACAAATGGAATGCATTAGGAAGAGATGTGGTGGAGGCTGACTCCATACACAATTACAAGTGTAGATATGATAGAGCCCGATAGGCTCAGGAATCTGTACACCTGTTGATTGATGGTTGAGAGGCGGGACCAAAGAGCCAGAGCTCAACCCCCTCTAACACAACTAGGTGAGTACAACTAGGTGAGTACACACACACACACACACACACTGTGGCCCAAATGAGCCACAGAGATATTAGAAAAAACTTTTTTAGTGTCAGAGTGGTTGACAAATGGAATGCATTATAAGTGATGTGGTGGAGGCTGACTCCATACACAGTTTCAAGTGTAGATATGATAGAGCCCAATAGGCTAAGGAATCTGTACACCTGTTGATTGACGGTGAGAGGCGGGACCAAAGAGCCAGAGCTTATCCCCCACAAACACAACTAGGTGAGTACAACTAGGTGAGTACACACACACACACACACACACACACACACACACACACACACACACACACACACACACACACACACACACACACACACACACACACACACACACACACACACACACACAGGACTTCACACACCCCAGGACTTCTTCCTGCCCCAAGCAGGCCTGAGGAAGACCTAAGCCCTTCATCCCTCACTCCACCTCCCCCAGAACCCCTGGCAACTACCTCACAGGAGGAGGAGCCTACCCAAGTAGCAATGACCATGGAACAACTTCCTACACTTGTGGGGGAGTGAGGGTGAAATTGGATATAAGAAAGTGAGCATCAAGGTAATGTACTCAAACATTGATGGGATTACCAATAAAGCAAGTGAACTGGCAGAAAGGGCGCAAGAAGAAAACCCTGATGTAATAGGACTAACGAAAACAAAATTGTCAAGAGTCATAAAAGATGCTGTGTTTGCAAAGGACTACTATATAGTAAGGAAAGAGAGGGAAGGGAGAGGAGGTGGAGGAGTGGCCCTGCTGATAAGGAAGGACTGGAGTTTTGATGAGATGGAAATTCCGGGCTGTGACGGATTCAGAGATTAAATAACAGGAACTATAACAATGGGAGGACCTAAGATAATAGTGGCAGTCATTTACAACCCCTCCCCTAAATGACAGAAGACCTAGACAGGAGTTTGATAGGAACAACATGGCAACCATTAATATAATAGAGAGAGCAGCTTCAGTTGCCTGCAGGAATGGCTCAAGACTCTTAATCATGGGCGATTTCAACCATGAAAAGATAGACTGGGAGAATGGGGACCCACCTGGATGTGCAGATACGTGGAGAGCTAAACTCTTGGCAGTGGCAACAAGGAATTTTCTGAGTCAGCATGTCAAGGAACCCACAAGAGTGAGAGGCAATGATGAACCAGCTAGACTCGACTTAATATTCACCCTGAATGATTCAGAAATAAGGGAAGTCAAAGTTGAAGCCCCCATAGGAATGAGTGACCACAGTGTACTGACCTTTGAGTATTTGTTGGAGGTAGGGATAACCTATCCAAGGATGGGATCGGAAGGAAAAAGGTTGAATTACCGAAGAGGAAAGTATGACGAGATGAGGAACTTCCTCAGGGGAATACCATGGGAAACAGAACTTAGAGACAAGAATGTGCAGGTCATGATGGATTTTGTCACCCAGAAGTGCCAGGAAGCTGCAGACATGTTTATCCCCGTCCAAAAGTAGAAAAACGAAAAACAACAGAAAAACCCATGGTTCAACCAGGAATGCAAGGTAGCAAAGCAACTGAGTAAAAGAACATGGAGAAACTACAGAAATAACACAACACCAGTGAGCAGGGAGAGATACCAGAGGGCCAGACATGAATACCTCAGAGTAAGGAGGGAAACAGAGAGACAGTTTGAAAATGACATCGGGAGTAAAGCCAAGACCCAACCAAAGCTGCTCCACAGCCACATCAGGAGGAAAACAGCAGTGAAGGAACAAGTGATGAAGCTGCAAAAAGAGGAGAACAGATACACAGAGAATGACAAGGAGGTGTGTGAAGAACTCAAGAGATTCCAGGAGGTCTTCACAATAGAACAAGGAGAAGCCCCTGCACTAAATGAGGAGGCGGCAAACCAAGCAACCTTGGAGGAATTTGACCTCACCAGTGATGAGGTCAAAAGGTGTCTGCTAGAGCCAGATGTGACAAAGGCTGTTGGGCCTGACAGTATCTAAACATGGATACTGAAGGAAGGTGCAGAAGCACTAAATGTGCCACTCTCAATGGTGTATAACAGGTCACTGGAAACTGGAGACTTACCAGAAAGTTGGAAGACAGCTAACATGGTCCCAATATACAAGAAGGGTGAAAGGCAAGAGGCACTGAACTACAGGCCAATTTCCTTAACTTGTATACCATGCAAGGTGCTGGAGAAGATCGTGAGGAAAAGACTGGTAGAGCATCTGGAGGGAAATAACTTTGTAATGCACCACCAGCATGGGTTCAGGGATGGTAAATCATGCCTCACAGGTTTAATAGAATTTTATAACCAGGCAACAAAAATTAGGCAGGAAAGAGAAGGGTGGGCACACTGCATTTTCCTGGACTTCCAGAAAGCCTTTGATACAGTACCCCATAAAAGGCTGTTAAAAAAGTTGGAGCAACAGGCAGGAGTAAAAGGGAAGGTGCTCCAGTGGATAAGGGAGTACTTAAGCAACAGGAAACAGCGAGTAACGGTGAGGGGGGAGACATCAGAGTGGCGAGATGTCACCAGCGGAGTCCCACAGGGCTCAGTACTTGGACCCATCCTGTTTCTAATAAATGTAAGCGATCTTTATGAAGGTATAGACTCATTCCTCTCAATGTTTGCTGATGATGCAAAAATTATGAGAACAATCAAGACGGATGAAGATAGACAGAGACTACAGGATGACCTGGATAAACTGGAGGAATGGTCTAGAAAATGGCTGCTAAAGTTCAACTCAGGAAAGTGTAAGGTGATGAAATTAGGCGAAGGGAGCAGGAGGCTGAACACAAGGTATCATCTGGGAGGTGAAATCCTGCAAGAGTCAAATAGAGAGAAAGATCTGGGGGTTGATATCACACCGAACCTGTCCCCAGAGGCCCACATCAAAAGAATATCATCAGCGGCATATGCTAGACTGGCCAACATAAGAACTGCCTTTAGAAACTTGTGTAAGGAATCTTTCAGAATCCTGTATACCACTTATGTAAGACCAATCCTGGAGTATGCAGCTCCAGCCTGGAGTCCATACCTAGTTAAACACAAGACAAAGCTAGAGAAGATTCAGCGGTATGCCACCAGGCTCGTCCCGGAACTGAGAGGAATGAGCTACGAGGAAAGGCTAAAGGAGCTGAACCTCACATCCCTGGAAAACAGAAGAGTAAGGGGAGACATGAGAACCACTTACAAAATTCTCAGGGGAATTGACAGGGTGGACAAAGACAAACTCTTCAGCACGGGTGGGACACGAACAAGGGGACACAGGTGGAAACTTAGTACCCAGATGAGCCACAGAGACGTTAGAAATTTTTTTTTCAGTGTACGAGTAGTTAATAAATGGAATGCACTAGGCAGTGATGTGGTGGAGGCTGACTCCATAGACAGTTTCATATGTAGATATGATAGAGCCCAGTAGGCTCAGGAACTTGTACACCAGTTGATTGACAGTTGAGAGGCGGGACCAAAGAGCCAAAGCTCAACCCCCGCAAGCACAATTAGGTGAGTACAATTAGGTGAATACACACACACACACACACACACACACACACACAAGAAGATCGTGAGAAAAAACCTGGTAACACATCTGGAGCAAAGGGACCTCGTGACAAGTCGCCAACATGGGTTCAGGGAGGGTAAATCTTGCCTGACAGGCTTGATAGAATTCTACGATCAGGTGACAAAGATTAAGCAAGAAAGAGAGGGCTGGGCGGACTGCATTTTCTTGGATGTCCACTCAGCTACAAGATCCCTTGTGGGCGGGTCTGAGTGAAAAATGGTAGTTGTGGACCGGTCTTAGTGAAACATGGTCCTTGTGGGCAGGTCTGAGTCAAACATTGCTCTTGTGGGCAGGTCTGAGTCAAACATGGTCCTTGTGGGCAGGTCTGAGTCAAACATGGTCCTTTTGGGCAGGTCTGAGTCAAACATTGCTCTTGTGGGCGGGTCTGAGTCAAACATGGTCCTTGTGGGTAGGTATGAGTCATACATGGTCCTTGTGGGCAGGTCTGAGTCAAACATGGTCCTTGTGGGCGGGTCTGAGTTAAACATTGCTCTTGTGGGCAGGTCTGAGTCAAACATGCTCCATGTTGGCAGGTCTGACTCAAACGTGGTCCTTGTGGGGCAGGTCTGAGTCAAACATAGTCCTTGTGGGGCAGGTCTGAGTCAAACATGGTCCATGTGGGCAGGTCTGACTCAAACGTGGTCCTTGTGGGCAGGTCTGAGTCAAACATGGTCCTTGTGGGCGGGTCTGAGTCAAACATTGCTCTTGTGGGCAGGTCTGAGTCAAACATGGTCCTTGTGGGCAGGTCGGAGTCAAGCATGGTCCTTGTGGGGCAGGTCTGAGTCAAACATAGTCCTTGTGGGGCAGGTCTGAGTCAAACATGGTCCTTGTGGGGCAGGTCTGAGTCAAACATGGTCCTTGTGGGGCAGGTTTGAGTCAAACATGGTCCTTGTGGGGCAGGTCTGAGTCAAACATGGTCCTTGTGGGGCAGGTCTGAGTCAAACATGGTCCTTGTGGGGCAGGTTTGAGTTAAACATGGTCCTTGTGGGGCAGGTCTGAGTCAAACATGGTCCTTGTGGGGCAGGTCTGAATCAAACATGGTCCTTGTGGGGCAGGTCTGAGTCAAACATGGTCCTTGTGGGGCAGGTCTGAATCAAACATGGTCCTTGTGGGGCAGGTCTGAGTCAAACATGGTCCTTGTGGGGCAGGTCTGAATCAAACATGGCTCTCGTGGGTGGGCTTGAGTCAGTCAGTCAACCAATCAATTAATTGTACAGGTAAAGAACGAGTGGTAAGTGGGACAGTTGGAAGTATGGTCTGAAGAGGAAGTTTCGTAGTAGCTTCGACGTAGACGCAACTACGTAGAGCTTCTACTAGAGAGTAGAAGCTAGTACAGAATGCAGCCAGAGCTTATCCCTGAAGCCGGGCGAGGATTTTTGGACAGTGGTGTAGCAAAATAACTCGTACCGCACAAAGCACCGTGCATTGGGGATAGGGGGCAAGAGAGCCAAGCAGCAGCCAGAAGTCTTTGTTTAATATTCCACTATTGCATCATTATCTTGGGTGGGGGTGTCCTCCGGTTTCTTTTTTTCTTTTTCTTCGGTTTCTTCATTTGGCTTCGTGTCTGGATATGGGTGTCCACAGGCGACGGAGTAGGGACTCGTGGCAATGTCCCAATGATATTCCTCGGTAAGTTGATGGTGATCACCTGGCCAGTATTGAAAGTATCGTATCGGCCTGTGGCTATGTGCTAAATGCTAGGCGCATCGTGGTCCCTCATACAAGAGTATTTGTTTCCTCTGAGGCGTCGAGACTACATCCTCGGAGTCATTCTATTCTTCGCCGGTGAGATCCTCGAAGTCCACATGCTCGTCTGAAGGTGCGTAGTCCTATTCGTCCTGTGTCGTCAGTATTCCTGCTTTCTTTGTGTTGTGGAACCAATGGCAGCGTCTTCTGGTTGTCCGCATTTGTCGTCGTCCGTCTTGGTGTCTGCATTGTCGTCGTCCGTCTTGGTGTCTGCATTGTCGTCGTCCGTCTTGGTGTCTGCATTGTCGTCGTCCGTCTTGGTGTCTGCATTGTCGTCGTCCGTCTTGGTGTCTGCATTGTCGTCGTCCGTCTTGGTGTCTGCATTGTCGTCGTCCGTCTTGGTGTCTGCATTGTCGTCGTCCGTCTTGGTGTCTGCATTGTCGTCGTCCGTCTTGGTGTCTGCATTGTCGTCGTCCGTCTTGGTGTCTGCATTGTCGTCGTCCGTCTTGGTGTCTGCATTGTCGTCGTCCGTGGAGCGTCCGTCTGGGAGTCCGCAGTTGTCGTCGTCCGTGGGGCGTCCGTCTGGGAGTCCGCAGTTGTCGTCGTCCGTGGGGCGTCCGTCTGGGAGTCCGCAGTTGTCGTCGTCCGTGGGGCGTCCGTCTGGGAGTCCGCAGTTGTCGTCGTCCGTGGGGCGTCCGTCTGGGAGTCCGCAGTTGTCATCGTCCGTGGGGCGTCCGTCTGGGAGTCCGCAGTTGTCGTCGTCCGTGGGGCGTCTGTTTGAGAGGTAACATTTTCGCGCTCCATCACTGGTAGCAGTACAGGCGCGGTGCCGTTAGCCTTCAGAAGCCCGTTCACTGTTTTGAATAACCGAATTGTTCAGAACAATCTTGCTATTGAACAATCAAAACCATTGTCTTGCTTCGCAACTCTTTCTGCATATGCAGAAAGCGTTTGCCTGAGTCACATATGCTTCTATGGGGGGGGGAGGAGGTCTGAGTGAAACATGGCCTTTGTGGGAGGATCTGAGTCAAACATGGCCTTTGTGGGCGGGTCTGAGTCAAACATAGCCCTTGTGGGCTGGTCTGAGTCAAACATGGCCCTTGTGGGCGGGTCTGAGTCAAACATGGCCCTTGTGGGCCGGTCTTAGTCAAACATGGCCCTTGTGGGCCTGTCTTAGTCAAACATGGCCCTTGTGGGCGGGTCTGAGTCAAACATGGCCCTTGAGGGCCGGTCTTAGTCAAACATGGCCCTTGTGGGCCTGTCTGAGCCAAACATATGACTTTCGTTTTCTGTTTTAAGGTACTTTCTCAGTTGCCGATATACTCAATTTTTTTAGTATACTCTTAGTATTTTATACAGAACATTTTCAGATATATTTATCGTAGGTGCCGACAGTGTTCGGGTGAACCCGGGCACCCGAGGTCTGCCTGTTTGTTGTTTGTGCCTGATTTTCTGCCTGTTTGTTGTTTGTGTCTGGTTTACTGCCTGTCTCTCTGATTAAGTCTGTCTGTCTGTCTGTCTTCCTTTCTTTCTATTTGTCTCGTTCATCTCCATCCCATTCTACCTCTCTCCAGTTTTCTATCCATCCCTACCGTTCTCTCTTTCCTTGTCTGTACCGTCTTCTCTCGCAGTTGGAAAACGATGTTCGAAGAACGTTGAATTAACGATACATCAACGTTATCCACGTTAATTCAAGGGCGATAACAGCTGAGAAATCTGATTGAAGAAGTCTGTTGATAATCAAACCCACTTTTCACAATTCTTTGAAGTCAATATTTGTCGCAGTATGAGCCAATCCTTCATTAGGAAAGATCTGGGGGTCGAACCCAAGTACAGTATTACACTGGCCATTCAGTCACAAATCACCATGCAAAGTTCATTGAGTCTAGCTGTTGAATACTTTTAATATGTCTATTTTATGGAATGTTCAATTTAGCTAACAAGAATGGTTATGATGCGGTAAAGGTGAACCAACGAATAAATATATGTATATGTTGTTGCAGGTATTTTTATCATTATCGCGTGTTCTCAGCACCATGTGAATATTCCTGAAGGTGTCATCCGTGATTGATTAATGATTGATGAAGATTAAGCTACCCAAGAGGTGGCTCAGGCATGAATAGGCCGTAAGTGGTGTCATCCGAGAGATAAGTCAGTGGCTCGGTTATTAACTCGGAATTATATTCCTTGGCTATGGTTTTTAGTTCTTGAAAGTCTATTTCTGGCGGAGCAGTGTTTTTATGTATACAGCGCTTCACTTTTCAACCATCCTCTCACAGTAATTCTATTCCCTTCCTTCTTTTGTGTGTACTCACCTAGTTGTACTTGCGGGGGTTGAGCTTTAGCTCTTTGGTCCCGCCTCTCAACCGTCAATCAACAGGTGTACAGGTTCCTGAGCCTATTGGGTTCTATGTGTGTGTGTGTGTGTGTGTGTGTGTGTGTGTGTGTGTACTCACCTAGTTGTACTCACCTAGTTGTGTTTGCGGGGGTTGAGCTCTGGCTCTTTGGTCCCGCCTCTCAACCGTCAATCAACAGGTGTACAGATTCCTGAGCCTATCGGGCTCTGTCATATCTACACTTGAAACTGTGTATGGAGTCAGCCTCCACCACATCACCCCCTAATGCATTCCATTTGTCAACCACTCTGACACTAAAAAAGTTCTTTCTAATATCTCTGTGGCTCATTTGGGCACTCAGTTTCCACCTGTGTCCCCTTGTGCGTGTTCCCCTTGTGTTAAATAGACTGTCTTTATCTACCCTATCAATCCCCTTCAGAATCTTGAATGTGGTGATCATGTCCCCCCTAACTCTTCTGTCTTCCAGCGAAGTGAGGTTTAATTCCCGTAGTCTCTCCTCGTAGCTCATACCTCTCAGCTCGGGTACTAGTCTGGTGGCAAACCTTTGAACCTTTTCCAGTTTAGTCTTATCCTTGACTAGATATGGACTCCATGCTGGGGCTGCATACTCCAGGATTGGCCTGACATATGTGGTATACAAAGTTCTGAATGATTCTTTACACAAGTTTCTGAATGCCGTTCGTATGTTGGCCAGCCTGGCATATGCCGCTGATGTTATCCGCTTGATATGTGCTGCAGGAGACAGGTCTGGCGTGATATCAACCCCCAAGTCTTTTTCCTTCTCTGACTCCTGAAGAATTTCCTCTCCCAGATGATACCTTGTATCTGGCCTCCTGCTCCCTACACCTATCTTCATTACATTACATTTGGTTGGGTTAAACTCTAACAACCATTTGTTCGACCATTCCTTCAGCTTGTCTAGGTCTTCTTGAAACTTCAAACAGTCCTCTTCTGTTTTAATCCTTCTCATAATTTTAGCATCGTCCGCAAACATTGAGAGAAATGAATCGATACCCTCCGGGAGATCATTTACATATATCAGAAACAAGATAGGACCGAGTACAGAGCCCTGTGGGACTCCACTGGTGACTTCACGCCAATCGGAGGTCTCACCCCTCACCGTAACTCTCTGCTTCCTATTGCTTAGATACTCCCTTATCCACTGGAGCACCTTACCAGCTACACCTGCCTGTCTCTCCAGCTTATGTACCAGCCTCTTATGCGGTACTGTGTCAAAGGCTTTCCGACAATCCAAGAAAATGCAGTCCGCCCAGCCCTCTCTTTCTTGCTTAATCTGTGTCACCTGATCGTAGAATTCTATCAAGCCTGTAAGGCAAGATTTACCCTCCCTGAATCCATGTTGGCGATTTGTCACGAAGTCCCTTCTCTCCAGATGTGTTACCAGGTTTTTTCTCACGATCTTCTCCATCACCTTGCATGGTATACAAGTCAAGGACACTGGCCTGTAGTTCAGTGCCTCTTGTCTGTCGCCCTTTTTGTATATTGGGACCACATTCGCCGTCTTCCATATTTTTGGTAGGTCTCCCGTCTCTAGTGATTTACTATACACTATGGAGAGTGGCAAGCAAAGTGCCTCTGCACACTCTTTCAGTACCCATGGTGAGATCCCATCTGGACCAACCGCCTTTCTAACATCCAGATCCAGCAGGTGTCTCTTGACCTCCTCTCTCGTAATTTCGAACTCCTCCAAGGCCGCCTGGTTTACCTCCCTTTCTCCTAGCACAGTGACCTCACCCTGTTCTATTGTGAAGACCTCCTGGAACCTCTTGTTGAGTTCCTCACACACCTCTCTGTCATTCTCTGTATACCTGTCCTCGCCTGTTCTAAGTTTCAATACCTGTTCTTTCACTGTTGTTTTCCTTCTGATGTGACTGTGGAGTAGCTTTGGTTCGGTCTTGGCTTTGTTTGCTATATCATTTTCAAAAATTTTCTCTGCTTCTCTTCTCACCCTGACGTACTCATTCCTGGTTCTCTGGTATCTCTCCCTGCTTTCTGGTGTTCTGTTATTCCGGAAGTTCCTCCACGCCTTCTTGTTCAGTTTCTTCGCTTCCATACATGCCCTATTATACCATAGATTCTTTTGTTGCTTCTCGGATTTTTCCCTTTGGGCCGGGATGAACCTGTTTACTGCCTCCTGACACTTTTGGGTAACATAGTCCATCATACCCTGTACAGACTTGTCTCTGAGGTCTGTGTCCCAAGGCAATTCACTTAGGAAACTTCTCATCTGTTCATAATTCCCCTTTAGGTATGCCAGCCTTTTGATTCCAAGTTCTTTTTGGGGGGAGATAAGTCCTAGCTCTACCAGGTACTCAAAGTTCAATACACTGTGGTCACTCATTCCCAAGGGCGCTTCCATCTTAACTTCCCTTATATCCCATTCATTTAGGGTAAATATCAAATCAAGCATTGCTGGTTCATCTTCTCCTCTCATTCTTGTTGGCTCTTTGGTATGCTGGCTTAGAAAGTTTCTTGTTGCCACGTCCAGCAGCTTAGCTCTCCATGTTTCTGGTCCTCCATGCGGGTCTCTGTTCTTCCAATCTATCTTCCCATGGTTGAAGTCTCCCATAATTAGTAGTCCAGATCCATTCCTGCTAGCAACAGAAGCTGCTCTTTCTATTATGTTAATGGTGGCCATGTTGTTTCTATCATATTCCTGTCTAGGTCTTCTGTCATTTGGTGGTGGATTATATATGACTGCGACTATAATTTTTTTCCCTCCATTTGTTACAGTACCTGCTATGTAGTCACTGAAACCTTCACAGCCCTGAATATCCATCTCCTCAAAATCCCAGCCTTTTCTTACCAGCAGAGCTACACCACCCCCACCTCTTCCTTCCCTCTCTTTCCGCATAACATAATAGTCCTGTGGAAACACTGCATTTGTTATTGTTTTCGTGATCTTTGTTTCTGTGAGGGCTATTATGTCTGGGTTTTCCTCTAGTACCAGTTCTCCAAGCTCATTTGCTTTATTTGTAATTCCATCTATGTTAGTGTACATCGCTTTGAGGCTCACTTTCTTCTGTCCCTTCTCAAATCGCCTCCTTGGTGAGTGTTCTGCTGGTGGGGGAGGCTGTTCCATGGGTGTGAGGACCTGTGAGGTGGGTAACAGGATCTCAGAGGATACTGGAATGAGGGGCGGGGGATCCAGTGAAGGGGGAGGGACAGGGAGGGTATGGGGTGAAAGGGGAGGGAGGACGGGAAGGAAAGGGGGGGAGGGAGGACTCGGGAGGAGGGGAGGGGTAGAAGGGTGGGGATTGGGTGTGGGGGGAGGGAGATTTGGCTGAACTTTTGAGTGGGGGCAGGGAGGGTTTGGGGTAGGGGGGTTTTCTATGCAGAGGAGGGAGTCGGGGTTGTCCTCCCTTCTGGTGTTACTGGGTAGCTGGTTGTGGGTTCCCCCCTCGCCTCTGGGGGTGTTGTGTTGGGAGCTGTGACTTCCTGGTTTTCCCCTCTCGCCCTGCGCCTCTTCCTTGCTTCTGCCGACACGGCTCTCTCCTCCCTTGTCATGTCTCGCTGGAGGAATACATTTTTTAATTTTCCCACGTTTTTCAGGGAGCTCTTCCTTGATAGGATCCTCTCCTTTGTGTTCTCGTTTGCAAACACTATCTTTATCATTCGGTCTCGGTCTTTGTTGTACCGGCCTAGCCTGAAAACCTTCTCAATGCTATGCTCGGCCCCTTCCATGTCTAGTGCCTTTAGTACTTCATTCACTGCTGCTTTGTCCTTGTCATTCCACTCTGTCCTATTGGTTCCTTCCTGTTCCCTAATACCCACAGCAACCACTGATCTTTTCCTTTCCAGCAGTTGGCTAGTGGAGCGTGCCGCCTCCTGCGAGGTGGCTGCTTTCATGGCCACCTCCATCACTGCAGTCATTACTTCAGAGTTATTTTTTTTTAGTATTTCCGCAAATGTTGCTTTTATTGTGGCATTCTCATCCAGAAAACTATTACCACCTTCTCCCTGGGTGGTTTTCTGACTCTCAGCCACGATACCATTCTCTTTGAGGGTTCTAATCTCCTCCTTTGCTGCTGTCAGCTCTCTTTTCAGGTTGCTTATTTCGTTCTTCATTTCCTGCATCATTTCTTGCATCTCACTCTTGATGTCCTCGAGAAACTGGGCGAACATTTCCTTCATCTCGTCACCTTGGCTCTTTCCTGCTCCCCTGGGACCTCTGGCTGCCATCTTGACCCTGTTGGGATGGGGGAGGGAGAGAGAGAGAGAGGGGGAGAGAGAGAGAGAGAGACAGAGAGAGAGAGAGAGAGAGAGAGAGAGAGAAAGGGAGTGATAAAGGGAGAGATAAATGGGTGGGTGGGGGGGGATCCGACCCTTCCACTGAAGTGAGAAGAAGGTAGAAGGGGAGGGGGGGAGGAGATGGAGAGAGAGGCGGGAGGGAGAGGAGAGGGAGAGAGTGGATGAGGAAGAGAGCGGGTGAGGGAGAGAGCGGGTAAGGGAGAGAGGGGGGGAGGTGTGTGTGTGTGTGTGTGGGCAGAGAGGGAGGGGGAAGGAAAGAGAGGGAGGGGGAGGGAGGGGGAAGGAAAGAGAGGGAGGGAGAGGGGGAGGGAGGGAGGGAGAGAGAGAGAGAGAGAGAGAGAGAGAGAGAGAGAGAGAGAGAGAGAGAGAGAGAGCAGGAGAGAAATAGTGGGAGTGGGAGAGAGGGAGTGGGAGAGAGGGAGAGTGGGGAGGGGAAGAGTGTGTGTATGGGCGATGCGGGGGACTGGGGGTGGGGGGGGGGCGGAGATGGCGACTAAGTCAGGTCAGGTCAGGTGGTGGGGTCAAGAGGGGGGGGGATAGTAAGGTCTATCCCAGGTGTTAATGCCTTTTCCCCTGACTGAACAATTGTGTGTGTGTGTGCGCGTGCACGTGTGTGTGTCTGTTTTTGCGTGTGCACACTTGTGTGCGTGTATACGTACGTGGGCGGGCGTGCTTGTATGTATCAAGGTATCCCTTATGCGTTACCTCTGCCTAAATGAGCCACTCTGAGATTTTTAAATATATTTGATATCCTGAACGAGAATTTGATAATCTTTTGCCTCAATCTGTACACCTGATTAATTGACCAGAGAGGGGTACATACCAGACTGCCTCCCGCTCACACAACCAGATGAGCGATGTATGATGACGATGTTTATCCTTCGTTGTCTCCCACTAGGTGATTCACTAAATGCTGGTAGATTGATGAGGTCTTCTTCTCTGTCTACACAAAGCTCTGGAGTCAGTCACTGTATCGTTATGTGACAGTTCACTAATTCACTGTACCACTGATCACAGTCACCACTCACAGCACAATCAGGTAGCTCCACGGCGGGTCGTCCCACCCGGTCAGGTCACACACTTACATGCACCGGTGATGCCCTAGCTCCACTTTTCGTTTCTTCGCCAAATCTTCGCACTATCACTAGCGATATGACTATGCTATGTTGCACCCTGCTAGCTACACACTGCGAGAGGCCAAATACTATGATCTAGCCTCTATACTCCTTCAATGTCCCGAGAAATTGACGAATTTCCGCGGACCTCATTAATCGCGTGTCTCCTACAGACTCCCGCGGCGTATGTGTGTGTGTGTGTGTGTGTGTGTGTGTGTGTGTGTGTGTGTGTGTGTACTCACCTATTTGTGCTTGCGGGGGTTGAGCTTTGACTCTTTGGTCTCGCCTCTCAACTGTCAATCAACTGGTGTACAGATTCCTGAGCCTACTGGGCTCTATCATATCTACATTTGAAACTGTGTATGGAGTCAGCCTCCACTACATCACTGCCTAATGCATTCCATCCGTTAACTACTCTGACACTGAAAAAGTTCCTTCTAACGTCTCTGTGGCTCATGTGGGTACTCAGTTTCCACCTGTGTCCCCTTGTGTGCGTCCCACCAGTGTTGAATAGTTCATCCTTGTTTACCCGGTCGATTCCTCTGAGAATTTTGTAGGTTGTGATGATGTCTCCCCTTACTCTTCTGTCTTCCAGTATTGTAAAGTGCATTTCCCGCAGCCTTTCCTCGTTACTCATGCCTCTTAGTTCTGGGACTAGTCCAGTGGCATACCTTTGGACTTTTTCCAGCTTCGTCTTGTGCTTGACAAGGTACGGGCTCCATGCTGGGGCCGCATACTCCAGGATTGGTCTTACATATGTGGTGTACAAGATTCTGAATGATTCCTTACACAGGTTCCTGAACGCTGTTCTGATGTTAGCCAGCCTTGCATATGCCGCAGACGTTATTCTTTTTATGTGGGCTTCAGGAGACAGGTTTGGTGTGATATCAACTCCTAGATCTTTTTCTCTGTTCGTTTCATTAAGTACTTCACCTCCTATTCTGTATCCTGTGTCTGGCCTCCTATTTCCACTGCCTAGTTTCATTACTTTGCATTTACTCGGGTTGAACTTCAACAGCCATTTTTTGGATCATTCACTCAGTCTGTCTAGGTCATCTTGTAGCCTCCTACTATCGTCCTCAGTTTCAATCCTCCTCATAATTTTTGCATCATCGGCAAACATTGAGAGAAACGATTCTATACCCTCTGGGAGATCATTTACATATATCAGAAACAGTATAGGTCCAAGGACTGACCCCTGCGGGACTCCTCTCGTAACGTCTCGCCAATCTGAGACCTCAACCCTCACACTGACTCGTTGTCTCCTGTTGCTTAGGTACTCCTGTATCCAACGGAGTACCTTCCCTTTCACTCCAGCCTGCTTCTCCAGCTTTTTCTCTAGCCTCTTGTGTGACACTGTGTTTGTGTGTGTGTGTGTGTGTGTGTGTACTCACCTATTTGTACTCGCCTATTTGTACTCAGCTAATTGTACTTGCGGGGGTTGAGCTTTGGCTCTTTGGTCCCGCCTCTCAACTGTCAATCAACTGGTGTACATATTCCTGAGCCTACTGAGCTCTATCATATCTACATTTGAAACTGTGTATGGAGTCAGCCTTCAGCCACATCACTTCCTAGTGCATTCCATTTATTAACTACTCTGTCACTGAAAAAATTCTTTCTAACGTCTCTGTGGCTCATCTGGGTATTATGTTTCCACCTGTGTCCCCTTGTTCGTGTCCCACCCGTGCTGAAGAGTTTGTCTTTGTCGACCCTGTCAATTCCCCTGAGAATTTTGTAGGTGGTTATCATGTCTCCCCTTACACTTCTGTTTTCCAGGGACTTGAGGTTCAGCTCCTTTAGCCTTTCCTCGTAGCTCATACCTCTCAGTTCCGGGACGAGCCTAGTGGCATACCGCTGAATCTTCTCTAACTTTGTCTTGTGTTTAACTAGGTATGGACTCCAGGCTGGAACTGCATATTCCAGGATTGGTATGACATAAGTGGTATACAGGGTCCTGAACGATTCCTTACACAAGTTTCTAAAGGCAGTTCTTATGTTGGCCAGTCTAGCACATGCCGCTGATGATATCCTTTTGATATGGGCCTCTGGGGACAAGTTCGGTGTGATATCAACCCCCAGATCTTTCTCTATCTTTGACTCTTGCAGGATTTCATCTCCCAGATGGTACCTTTTGTTCAGCATACTGCTTCCTTCGCCTAATTTCATTACCTTACACTTTCCTGAGTTGAACTTTAGCTGCCATTTTATAGACCATTCCTCCAGTTTATCCAGGTCATCCTGTAGTCTCTGTCTATCTTCATCCGTCTTGATTATTCTCATGATTTTTGCATCATTAGCAAACAGTGAGAGGAACGAGTCTATTCCCTCCGGAAGATCGTTTACATATATTAGAAACAGGATGGGTCCAAGTACTGAGCCCTGTGGGACTCCGCTGGTGACATCTCACCACTCTGATGTCTCCCCCCTCACGGTTACTCGCTGTTTCCTGTTGCTTAAGTACTCCCTTATCCACTGGAGCACCTTCCCTTTTAATCCTGCCTGTTGCTCCAACTTTTTTAACAGCCTTTTATGGGGTACTGTGTGAAAGGCTTTCTGACAGTCCAGGAAAATGCAGTCGGCCCACCCTTCTCTTTCCTGTCTAAGTTTTGTTGCCTTGGTCATAGAATTCTATTAAATCAGTGTGTGTGTATGTGTGTTCTCACCAAATTGTTCTTACCTAATTGTGCTTGCGGGGGTTGAGGTCTGGCTCATTGGTCCTGCCTCTCAACCGTCAGTCAACAGGTGTACAGGATCCTGAGCCTATTGGGCCCTATCATATATACACTTGAAACTGTGTATGGAGTCAGCCTCCATCACATCACTTCCTAATGCATTCCATATGTCAACCACTCTGACACTAAAAAAGTTCTTTCTAATATGTTGTGGCATATTATCTGTGGCTCATTTGGGCACTCAGTTTCCACCTGTGTCCCCTAGTGCGTGTGCCCCTTGTGTTAAATAGCCTGTCTTTATCTACCCTATCAATTCCCTTCAGAATCTTGAATGTGGTGATCATGTCCCCTCTAACTCCTCTGTATTCCAGCAAAGTGAGGTTTAATTCCCGTAGCCTCTCCTCGTAGCTCATACCTCTCAGCTCGGGTACTAGTCTGGAGGCAAACCTCTGAACCGTTTCCAGTTTGGTCTTATCCTTGACTAGATATGGACTCCATGCTGGAGCTGCATACTCCAGGATTGGCCTGACATACGTGGTATACACAGTTCTGAATGATTCCTTACAACAAGTTTCTGAATGCCGTTCTTATGTTGGCCAGCCTGGCATTTGCCGCTGGTGTTATCCTCTTGATATGGGCTGCAAGGGACAGGTCTGGCGTGATGGCAACACCCCAATTCTTTTTCTTTCTCTGACTCATGAAGAATTTAATCTCCTAGATGATACCTAGTATCTGGCCTCCTGCTCCCTACGCCTATCTTCATTACATTACATTTGCTTGGGTTAAACTCTAACAACCATTTGTTCGACCATTCCTTCAGCTTGTCTAGGTCTTCTTGAAGCCTCAAGCAGTCCTCCTCTGTCTTAATCCTTCTCATAATTTTGGCATCGTCAGCAAACATTGAGAGAAATGAATGTTACCCCCCAGGAGATCATTTACATGTATCAGAAACAAGATAGGACCGAGTACAGAGCCCTGTGGGACTCCACTAGTGACTTCACGCAAATCCGAGGTCTCACCACTCACCGTAACTCTCTGCTTCCTATTGCTTAGATACTCCCTTCTCCATTGGAGCACCTTACCAGCTTCACCTGCCTGTCTCTCCAGCTTATGTACCAGCCTCTTATGCGGTACTGTGTCAAAGACTTTCCGACAATCCAAGAAAATGCAGTCCGCCCAGCCTTCTCTTTCTTGCTTAATCTTTGTCACCTGGTCGTAGAATTCTATTAAGCCAGTCAGGCAAGATTTACCCTCCTTGAATCCATGTTGTCGATTGGTCACGAAGTCACTTCACTCCAGATGTATTACTAGGTTTTATCTCACCATCTTCTTCTTCACCTTGCATGGTATACAAGTCACGGACACTGGCCTGTAGTTCAGTGCCTCTTACCTGTCGCCCTTTTTTGTATATTGGGACCACATTCACCTTCTTCCATATATCTGGTAGGTTTCCCGTCTCCAGTGACCTACTATACACTATGGAGAGTGGCAAGCAAAGTGCCTCTGCACACTCTTCAGTCCCCATGGTGAGATCCCATCTGGACCAACAGCCTTTCTAACATCCAGATCCAGCAGGTGTCTCTTGACCTTCTCACTCGTAATTTCGAACCCTTCCAAGGCCGCCTGGTTTACTTCCCTTTCTCCTAGCACAGTGACCTCACCTTGTTCTACTGTGAAGACCTCCTGGAACCTCTTGTTGAGTTCTTCACACACCTCTTTGTCATTGTCTGTATACCTATCCTCGCCTGTTCTAAGTTTCATTACCTGTTCTTTCACTGTTGTTTTCATCCTGATTTGACTATGGAGTAGCTTTGGTTCGGTCTTGGCTTTGTTTGCTATATCATTTTCATAATTTTTCTCTGCTTCTCTTCTCACCCTAACATACTCATTCCTGGTTCTCCGGTATCTCTCTCTGCTTTCTGGAGTTCTGTTATTCCGGAAGTTCCTCCATGCCCATTTGCTCAGTCCCTTTGCTTCCATACATGCCATATTATACCATGGATTCTCCTTTTGCCTCTCGGATTTTTCCCTTTAGGATGGGATGAACCTGTTTACTGCCTCCTAACACTTTTGGGTGACATAGTCCATCATATCTTGTACAGACTCTGCTCTGAGGTCTGTGTCCCAAGGTATTTCCCTTACGAAACGTCTCATCTCCTCATATTTCTCCTTTCGGTAAGCCAGCCTTTTGTTTCCTAGTTCTTATCTCCTCATATTTCTCCTTTCGGTAAGCCAGCCTTTTGTTTCCTAGTTCTTTTTGGGGGGAGATAATTCCTAACTCTACCAGGTACTCAAAGTTTAATACACTGTGGTCACTCATTCTCAAGGGTGCTTCCATCATAACTTCCCTTATATCCCACTCATTTAGGGTAAATATCAGATCGAGCATGGCTGGTTCATCTTCTCTCATTCTTGTTGGTTCCTTGATGTGCTGGCTTAGAAAGTCTCTTGTTGCCACGTCCAGCAGCTTAGCTCTCCATGTTTCTGGTCCTTCATGCGGATCCCTGTTCTCCCATTCTATTTTCCCGTGGTTGAAGTCTGCCATGGTTAATAGTCCAGATCCATTCCTGCTGGCAACAAAAGCTGCTCTCTCTATTATGTTAATGGTGGCCATGTTGTTTCTATCATATTCCTGTCTGGGTCTTCTGTCATTTGGTGGTGGATTATATATGACTACGACTGTATTTTTTTGTCCTCCAGTTGTTATGGTACCTGCCATGTAGTCACTGAAACCCTGACAGCCCTGAATAACCATCTCCTCAAAGTCCCAGCCCTTTCTTACCAGCAGAGCTACACCACCCCCACCTCTTCCGTCTCTCTCTTTCCTCATAACATAATATTCATGTGGGAACACTGCATTTGTTATGGTTTTCGTTAGCTTTGTTTCTGTGAGTGCTATTATGTCTGGGTTTTCCTCTAGTACCCATTCTCCAAAGCTCATTTGCATTATTTCTAATTCTATCTATGTTAGTGTACATTGCCCTGAGTCTAACTTTCTTCTGTCCCTTCTCAAATCGCCTCCTTGGTGAGTGTTCTACTGGTGGGGGAAGCTGTTCCATGGGTGTGATGAATTGTGATGTGGATAACAGGGTCACAGAGGATACTGGGATGAGGGGCAGGGGGTCATGTGAAGGGAGGGGAAGGACAGGGAGGGTATGGGATGAAGGGGGACGGAGGACTGGAAGTAAAAGGGGGGAGGGAGGACATGGCAGGAGGAGGGGAGAGGTAGCAGGGTGGGAATGGGATGTGGGGGTAGGGAGATTTGGCAGAGCATTTGAGAGGGGGCAGGGAGGGTTTCGGGTAGGGAGGTTTTCTATGCAGAGGAGGGTGGTGTGGTTGCCCTCCAAGCTTGTGTTACTGGGTAGCTGGTTGTGAGTTCCCCCCCCCCCCCCCCCCCTCACCTCTGGGGATGATGTGTTGGGTGCTGTGAGTTCCTGGTTTTCCCTTTTCGTCCTGCGCCTCTTCCTTGCTTCTGCCACCATGACTCTCTCCTCCCTCGTCATGTCCCTCTGGAGGAATACATTTTCTAATTCTCCCACATGTTGCAGGCGGCTTTTCCTTGTTAGAATCACCTCCTTTGTGTTCTCATTTGCAAACACGATCTTTAACACACGATCTCGGTCTTTGTTGTACCAGCCTAGCCTGAAAACCTTCTCAATTATATGCTCAGCCCCTTCCATCTCTAGTGTCTTCAGTATTTCATTCACTGCTGCGTTGTCCTTATCATTTCACTCTGTCCTGTTGGAGCCTTCCTCCTCTTTAATACCCACAGCTACCACTAATCATTTTCTTTCCAACAGCTGGCTAGTGGAGCGTGTCGCTTCCTGTGATGTCCCTGCTTTCATGGCCACTTCCATCATTGTGGACACACACATTGTGTGTGTGTGTGTGTGTACTTACCTAATTGCCTAATTGTACTTACCTAATTGTGCTTGCGGGGGTTGAGCTCAGGCTCTTTGGTCCCACCTCTCAACAGTCAATCAAGTAATGTACAGGTTCCTGAGCCTACTGGGCTCTATCATATCTACACTTGAAGCTGTGTATGGAGTCTGCCTCCACCACATCACTGCTTAATGCACTCCATTGTTCCACCCATGCTAAAGCGTTTGTCTTTGTCTACCCTGTTAATTCCATTAAGAATTTTGTAGGTGGTTATCATGTCTCCCCCCTCACTCTTCTGATTTCCTGGGACGCGAAGATCAGCTCCCTTAGCCTTCCCTCCTAGCTCACACCTTTCAGTTCCGGAACGAGTCTGGTGGCATACTTAATCTTCACTAACTTTGTCATGTGTTTAACTTGGTATGGACTCCAGGCTGGAGCTGTAAATTCCAGGATTGGTCTGACATACGCGGTATATAGGGTCCTGAAGGATTCTTTGCACAAGTTTCTAAAGGCAGTTCTTATGTTGGCCAATCTACAATATGCCGCTTCTGATGTCCTTTTGATGTGGGCCTCTGGGGGTAGGTTCGGTGTGATATCAACCCCCAGATCTTTCTCTCTCTTTGACTCTTGCAGGATTTCACCTCTCAGATGGTACCTTGTGTTCAGTCTTCTACTCCTTTCGCCTAATTTCACTACTTTACACTTTCCTGAGTTAAACTTTAATAACCAATTTCTAGACTAATCATCCAGTTTGTCCAGGTCGTCCTGTAGTGTCTGTCTTAATTTGGGTTCATTCTTCTCATAATTTTTGCATCATCAGCAAACATTGAGAAGAATGAGTCTATACCCTCTTGAAGATCGTTTACATATATTAGAAACAGAATGCTGTCCAAGTACAGAGCCCTGCGGGACTCCGCTGGTGACATCTCGCCACTTTGATGCCCCCCCCCCCACCCTCACAGTTACTCGCTGTTTCCTGTTGCTTAGATATTCTCTTATCCACTGGAGCACCTACCTTACCTTATACTCCTGCCTGTTGATCCTACTTTTATAACATCGTTTTACAGGGTACTGTGTCAAAGGCTTTCTGACGGTCCAAGAAAATGCAATCTGCCTACCTTTCTCTTTCTTGCCTAATTTTTGTTGGTTGGTCATAGAATTCTATTAAACCTGTGAGGCACGATTTACCACTTCTGAACCCATGTTGGTGGTGTGTCACAAAATTATTTCCCTTCAGATGCTCTACGAGCCTTTTCCTCACGATCTTCTCCATCACCTTGCATGGTATACAAGTTAGGAAAACTGACCTATAGTTCAGTGCCTCTTGCCTGTTACCCTTTTTGTATATTGGGACTACATTAGCTGTCTTCCAGCTTTCTGGTAGGTCTCATGTTTCCAGTGACCTGAAATACACCATAAAGAGTGTGGCACATTTAGTGCTTCTGCACCTTCTTTTAGTACCCACGGTGAGATTCTGTAAGGTCCAGAAGCCTTTGTTACATTCAGCTCCAGCAGAATCCTTTTCACCTCTTCTCTAGTGAGGTCAAATTCCTCCAAAGTTGCTTGGTTTGCCTCATCATTTAGTGCATTGGTCTCTTCTTGTTATATTGTGAAGACCTCCTGGAATCTCTTGTTGAGTTATTCTTTATGTATCTGTGTACTAACCTAATTGTACGCACCTATTTGTGCTTGCGGGGGTTGACCTCTGGTTCCTTGGTCCCGCCCTCTTAACCGTCAATCAACAGGTGTACAGATTCCTGAGTCTACTGGGCTCTATCATATCTACATTTGAAACTGTGTATGGAGTCAGCCTCCACCACATCACTTCCTAGTGCATTCCATTTACTAACTACTCTGACACTGAAAAAGTTCTTTCTAATGTCTCTGTGGCTCATTTGGGTACTCAGCTTCCACCTGTGTCCCCTCGTGCGTGTGCCACCCGTTTTAAATAATCCATCCTTGTCCACCCTGTCATTCTCCTGAGAATTTTGAATGTGGTGATCATGTCTCCCCCTAGCTCTTCTGTCTTCCAGCAACATGAGGTGCAATTCACGTAGTCTGTCATCATAAGTCATGCCTCTTAGTTCTTGGACTAGCCTAGTGGCACACCTCAGAACTTTTTCCAGCTTCGTATTGTGCTTGACTAGATACGGGCTCCATGCTGGGGCTGCATACTCCACGATTAGCCTTACATATGTGGTATACAAGGTTCTGAAGGATTCCTTACACAGGTTTCTGAAAGCAGTTCTGATGTTAGCCAGCCTCGCATAGGCCGCTGATGTTATACTTTTGATGTGGGCTTCGGGAGACAGGTTTGGCGTGATATCAACTCCCAGATCTTTCTCTCTGTCCGTTTCGTGAAGGACTTCATCTCCCATTCGGTATCCAGTGACTGGCCTCCTAGTTCCTCCTCCTAGTTTCATTACCTTACATTTACTTTGGTTGAACTTTAGTAGCTATTTGTTGGACCATTCGTTCAGTTTATTTAGATCATCTTGCAGCCTGATACTATCCTTCTCTGTCCTGATCCTCCTCATAATTTTTGCATCATCAGCAAACATCGAGAGGAACGAGTCAATTCCTTCTTCGAGATCATTTAGGGGTATCAGAAACAGTATAGGTCCAAGGACTGATCCCTGTGGGACTCCACTGGTGACTCCCCACCACTCCGAGACCTCACCCCTCACGGTGACTCGGTGTGTCCTGTTGCTTAGGTACTCTCTAATCCAGTGGCGTACCTTCCCTTTCACTCCTGCCTGCATATCCAGTTTGTGGACCTTGGACCTGTGTGTGTACTCACCTATTTGTACTAACCTATTTGTGCCTGCAGGATAGAGTATTGACTCTTGGATCCTGCCTTTCGAGCCATCAGTTGTTTATAGCAATGACTCCGATCCCATTTCCCTATCATACCTGGTTTTAAAATTATGAATAGAACTTGCTTTCACAGCCTGCTCCTTAAGTGCATTACATTTTTCCACTGCTCTCATGCTAAAGGAAAACTTCCTAACATCTCTGAGACTCATCTGAGTTTCCAGCGTCCACCCATGTCCCCTCGTTCTGCTACTATTCCGTGGGACATTTCGTCTATTTCCACTCTGTCAATCCCCCTAAGTATTTTATATGTTCCTATCATATCTCCCCACTCCCTTCTTTTTTCTAGTGTCGTAAGGCTCAGTTCCTTCAGACTTTCTTCATACCACATCCCTCGCAACGCTGGGACGAGTGTTGTTGCAAACTTCTGAACCTTTTCCAATTTCCTTATGTGTTTCTTCTGGTGGGGACTCCATGATGAGGTGGCATACTCCAAGACTGGCCCCACGTAGGCAGTGTAAAGCACCCTAAGAGCCTCTTTACTTAGGTTTCTGAATGATGTTCTAACTTTTGCCAGTATAGAGTACACTGCTGTCGATATCCTATTTGTATGTGCCTCAGGAGTTAGATTAGGTGTTACACCCACGCCCAGGTCTCTTTCTCAAGTCGTCACAGATAGGCAATTCCCCTTCATTGTATGCTGTTCCTTTGGTCTCCTGTCACCTTATCCCGTTTCCATAACTTTACATTTGCTCGTGTTGAACTCCAGTAGCCATTTCTCTGACCATCTCAGCAACCTGTTCAATTCCTCTTAAAGGATCCTTACAATCATCTTCTGTCACAACTCTTCTCACCAACTATGCGTCATCCGTGAACATCAACATGTAGGATTCTACTCCTGTAAACATATCATTTAGGTAAATTAGAAATAGAATTGGTCCCAGCACCGATCCTTGAGGTACTCCACTCATTACTGTTCACCAGTCCGACTTCTCGCCTCTTACCGTGACTCTCTAACTCCTTCCTGTTAGGTAGTTCCTTACCCATGCTAGAGCCTTTCCGCTTACTCCTGCCTGCCTCTCAAGTTTGAATAGCAGTCTCTTGTACGGTACTGTATCACCAACCTTTTGGCAGTCCAGAAATATACAGCCTGCCCAACCTTCTCTGTCCTGCCGTATTTTCGTTATTTTATCATAGAATTCAAAAAGGTTTGTTAGGCAAGATTTCCATTTCCAGAACCCATGTTGATGTTTGTTTACAAACCTAATGTTCTCCAGGTGTGCAACCGGTCTTAGCCTAATTATCCTTTCAAGAATTTCACAGGGGATGCGTGTCAGTGATACAGGTCTATAGTTAAGTGCCTCCTCCCTATCCCCTTTCTTGAAAATCGGTACAGCATTTGCCCTTTTCCAGCTATTGGGTAATTCTCCCGACATAAGTGATTCAATAAAGATCCTTGCCAAAGGCACACTGAGGTACTGTGGTGTGTCCTTTAGTATCCACAGTGATACTTTGTCTGGTCCAACCGATTTAGTTCCATCCAGTGTTGTCAACGTTTTATTACCTCCTCTGCTGTCACCTCTATATCTGATAGTCATTCATCTAGGGTAATCTCTTCTAACAATGGGAGCTGCTCAGGATTAGTTGTGAACACTCCAAGGAAACTGACATTCAATGCCTTGCAGATTTCCTTGTCACTTTCTGTATATGTCCCCGCTGTTTTTCCTCTAGTCTTGTCACTTGGTCGGTTACCGACATTTTTCTTCTTATATGGCTGTGGAGTATTTTTGGTTGCTTTTTTGCTTGATCGCACTATCGTTCTCATAATTTCTTTCTGATACTCTTCTTTTGTTAATGTAATCGTTTCCAGCTCTGTTGCATCTGATCCTGTTGTCCTCTGTCCTTTGACTTCTGTACTTCCTCCACTCCCGCCTGCTTCTCATTTTTTCCTCCTGACACTGTCTAATATTAAACCATGGGTTAATATATTCCCTCTTACTTTTTTTCCTTTACTGTTGGTATAAATTTCTCTTCGGCCTCCTGGCACTTCCGTATGTCTAGGTTCTTCATATCATGACCGTTTTTCTTCTAATTTCTTCCTCCACTGCACTTCTCCCAGGTAGTCCCTTATCCTCCCGTAGTCCCCTTTCCTGTAGTCAACTCTACTTTCTCAGACCTTTTGTCCCTTGGTTACAAGTTTGAGTTCCATCATGTAGACATAGACTAGGACACAATGGTCACTGGCCCCTAGAGGTATTTCATTTTCCAAATTCTTTGTCTTCTTTGTTCTGGGTGAAAATCAGGTCTGATATTTCAGGTCTGATATTTCAGGTCTAATAGGCTCGGTGTATCCCCTCCTCTTTCCCTTGTGTTTTCCTTTACATGTTATGTTAGGAATTTCCTGTCTATAATATCTACTAAATTTGCTCCCCACGTTTCTTCCCCGCCATGGGGATTCCGTGATTCCAAATTTTCCTCTCCATGATTTACATCCTCCATTACCAGCAGTTTCGCTATCATTCTTTGAGTTAATGTTGCTGTCCTCTGCAGTTCATCTATACATGCCTTGTTGTTGTCATCATGCTCCTACCTGGGTCTTCTACTGTATGATGAGGGATTGTATTTTACCAATATCACAATCTTCCTCCCATCTGCTGTCAGAGTTCCATGGATAGAGCTTGTTCTTTCATTGGAACCCCGATTTTCCAGGTCTTCAAACTTTCATTTCCGCTTTATTAGGAGCGCCACTTTCCATCCTTGTCTCTGTGTCCTTTCTTTTCTTATCACCTGGTACCTCTCTGGAAAGATTGCATCCGAGATCATGGATTTATTTTAGTTTCCACTATTGCAACTATGTCATGATCTGCCTCACTAACTCTTTCTTTTATATCTTCTGCTTTATTAGATACCCCATCAGCATTGGTATACTATACCTTGAGACTCTTCTTGGAAAATCTGATACCAGAGTTCACTCTTTCTCTGGGGTCCCTGGGTGAGGAGATCTGGGGGGGGGGTGTCTGGGGAGCGAATGAGGTCTGGGGTGGTGCCTGGGGGGCGAATGGGGTCTGGGCATCTAGGAAGGTAGGTAGGAAGGTCTTGGGTAGGAAGATCTGGGTAGGTAGGTCTGGGGTAGGAACGGCATACTGGGTCTGAAAATTAGGGAGGGTCTGAGAGGCATAGGATGTTTGAGAGGTAGCATGAGGCTGAGAGTAAGATAGAGATCGAGAGGTTTGGGAGGTGGGGGGGGGAGAATGATAGTGGAGATGGTGGGAAAGGGGGGGGGGAGAATGATAGTGGAGATGGTGGAAAAGGGGGGGGGGTAATGGAACATGGGTAGTGAGAGTGGGAGAGAGGTTGTATTAGTCAAGGGGGACTCAGTGGTAGGTGTGGGCAATGGGGCAGAAAGGGGGGAAGAGGGAGAAGGAGAAAGAGGTGGGGGGAGGGGGTCGTAAGGATGGAGGAAGAGGTGGAGGGGGTCGCAAAGAGAGGGGGTCACATGGGAGAAGGGGGGCAGAGGAGGGGTGAGGGCTGGGCGGGTTTTGGGGGTTGAGGGGATGAGGGGATCATTAGAAGGTGGGATGAAGCAGATGGAATTGAATACAATGGGGTCAGAAGGGCCAGGGAAGTTGTTGGGGAGATAAGCAAGGGCGTGGGATGGGAGGGCTGATTTAGGGAGGGTGTGACTCGGGAAGCAGTTATGGGGTGGGTAGAGTTGTGGCGTGCAGGACGGCTCACCCTGTGAGCTATCTGTTCATCTTTTGTCATATATCTGTCAATAAACACATTGTAATATCTTTCGCTACCTCTGAGTAAATGTTTGTGTTGCAGTATGTAATCCACTGCCTCATCGTTAGAAAACTGTACCAGGACAGGTCGATTCTTGTTACAGTTATAAGGTCCAATTCGGCGGCTGATTTCCACCTCATTTCCTGTTAGCTTCGCTCTAATACATTTCAAGATCTCCTGTAACTCAAATTCTTCCATCTCCATCCTTTCATGTTTTGATGATGCCCTGGATTCGAGTAATCGATGGACGATAATTGACCACCTTTTCAGCGACCAACCCTCATGCTGGTCGGCCCACCTCTGGATACCCCCCATCCCTCCCACACTCACTACTCCATCCCCCACTACTCCCGTTTTTCTAGCCATGCTGTTATTCCTGTCAAATACATTTGCAAGCCGAGTACATTCACTTTCCATGATTCCCTGCTCTTCCTAATTTTTACCTGAATATAGTCCATAAGCTCTTATTTTATCTCTCAACTTCGTCCTGTATTTGTTTTTTGTCTTTTTATCCCTTGGATCCTCTATCCAAACATCCCTCCTCTCTACAAATTTTCCTATCACCCTCTCTCCACAAACCTAGACTCCTGGACCTAGACTCCTTTCCTGATCTAGTCATTGCAATAAACAGTCTTAGCCAACAGGCGTTCCAAATACACAATATAGGCGAGTGAGTGTCCAGGCGTCTCACCATGTGGTGTAATAAGGGTTGCGGCCAGGGTGAGGTCACGTCGGTCACAGAGTAAGGCTGGTGAGGTCACAGTCAGCATGAGGTCTGAAGCTCCACTACATCACACTGCCAGAAAGCGTTCAACACCAATTTTCAATTATGCTCTGTCTACTTTTTTTCACATCCTTATGGTTTAAGTCAAATTCCAAGTTTTTCATTAACTCGTATAAACTTTTTCACTTTGAAGTAGCCTGATTAGCCCTCCCTCACTAGTAACCAAGGAGCTTCCCAACCCATGTCCAACCACCATGACTGAACACACACGAGTGCGAAGTGTGCATGTGTGTGTGCATACGTGCATGGCTAGCATGCACGTGCACTCACACTCACACACGTATGTGTGTGTGTGTGTGTGTGTGTGTGTGTGTGTGTGTGTGTGTGTGTGTGTGTGTGTGTGTGTGTGTGTGTGTGTGTGTGTGTGTGTGTGTGTGTGTGTGTGTGTGTGTGTGTGTGTCTGTGTGTGTGTGTGTGTGTGTGTGTGTGTGTGAGTGTGTGAGACAGAGTGAGAGTAAAACTGAAAGTAAGGGTATGGTTCAGTCTGTCCTCCAAACAAAAACCCAAAAGTGATTCCATGCACTTGCAAAACCCCCTTGTTTATGAATGAAAAACGGTTTACACACAAGTCTCAAGTGATGACATTCGAACACTTCCGGAACCAATTCTTCACTGACGACTTTTGTTTGAACCATAACGCTGTAAATGCTTAACTCACGTAATCCAAATACAAATAATCGCCAACTGAACCTAAACACATAACCTACCCTATGCCTATGCCTATGCCTATGTATGCACAATATACTAATATACTATAAAATTAATTAATATATGAGAAAATTCCCATTTTGAATGAACAGCATGTACAAATTAATGAATGCGTCTGTGGGGTCGACGGCTGGATGTAATGGACTTGAGTCGAGGACGGGTTGTATGGTTAGATGGTGGTGAGAGAGTGTAAGAGATTATAGAGGGTTATACGAGGCGGAACTTTACAGCAAAATAAGCCACAGGCACCGAGTAGTCTCTCGATTGAATGGTTTTTCTTATCTGATTTTTTAATTATAGGCAAAGTAGTATATTAAATGCAGACTGGAAACACACTTCTAGACCATATGAGAGACTTAGAGAGGCATACATATGACCACCTTCCGGCTCTAAGCCACAACCAGGTGTTGGGACTATTATGCCACCTCCATTGTTGGTTGTGCTTGTTGTGGTGATACACTTATGCTTGTTGTGGTGATACACTTACGCTTGTTGTGGTGATACACTTATGCTTGTTGTGGTGATACACTTATGCTTGTTGTGGTGATACACTTACGCTTGTTGTGGTGATACACTTATGCTTGTTGTGGTGATACACTAATGCTTGTTGTGGTGATACACTTACGCTTGTTGTCGTGATACACTTATGATTGTTGTGGTGATACACTTATGATTGTTGTGGTGATCCACTTACGCTTGTTGCCGTGATACACTTATGATTGTTGTGGTGATCCACTTACGCTTGTTGTCGTGATACACTTATGATTGTTGTGGTGATCCACTTACGCTTGTTGCCGTGATACACTTATGATTGTTGTGGTGATCCACTTACGCTTGTTCTCGTGATACACTTATGATTGTTGTGGTGATACACTTATGATTGTTGTGGTGATACACTTATGATTGTTGTGGTGATAATTATGCTGGTTGTTGTAATACAGTCATGCTTGTTGTGGTGATAATAATGCTGGGTGTTGGAATACAATTATGCTGATTGTGGTGATAGGTATACGTGTTGTGGTGATACAGTTATGCTTTTTGTGATGATACAGTGATGCATGTTGTGGTGATACAGTTATGCTTTTTGTGGTGATTCAGTTATGCTTGATGTGGTGATACGTATGCCGCTTGTTGTGATACAGTTATGATTTTTGTGGTGATACAGTTTTGCTTGTTGTGTTCATACAGTTATGCGTGTGTCGTTTCACAGTTATGCATGTTGAGGTGATCCAGATATGCTTGTTGTGGTGAAAGTTGTGCTTGTTGGGATAATAGTTATGATTGTTGTGGTGAACCGGTTATGCTTATTATGGTGATAGTTATGTTTGTTTTGGTGATACAGTTATGTTTGATTTAATGATAGTTATGAGTGTTGTGGTGATAGTTATGCTTCATGTAGTGATATAGAGTATTGTATTATATTGATATAGGGTATTGTAGTGATGTAGGGTATTGTAGTGATACAGTAATGCATGTTGTGGTGGTATAGTTATGCTTGTTGTGATGATGTAGGTATGTTTGTTGGGGTGACACAGTTATCCTTCTTGTGCGTATACAGTTATGATTGTTGTGTATGTACAGTTATGCTTGTTTTGGTGATTCAGTTAAGCTTGGTGTGGTGATATAGGTTTCCTTGTTGTGGTGATACGATTATTCTTATTGTGGTGATACAATTATGCTTGTTGTGGTGATAGGTATTCCTCTTGTACAGATACAGCAATGCTTGTTGTGGTTATGTAAGTTTCCTTGATGTGGTGATATAGATATTCTTGTTGTAGTGATAGTTATGCTTGTTGAGGTGATAGTTATGCTTGTTGTGATACAGTATGGTTATTGTAGTCTCAACACCATCTAGCAATCTCAACATAGTGGTTGGCAATTTGGCCAACCACTATAGTAGTAGGGTGTAAGCGCCACAGGTAACTTTTTTTTTTGGGCAGAGGACCCCTGTGGGGTGTAAGCGCCACAGGTAACTTTTTTTTTCTGGCCAGAGGACCCCTGTAGGGTGTAAGCGCCACAGGTAACTTTTTTTTTTTGGGCAGAGGACCCCTGTGGGGTGTAAGCGCCACAGGTAACTTTTTTTTTCTGGCCAGAGGACCCCTGTGGGGTGTAAGCGCCACAGGTAACTTTTTTTTTTTTCTGTAAATTCACGTGTAGCGCTTGGGGGTTTTCAGGTAAATTTTATCAGTCACAGATTTTAGAAGTAAGGAATTCTTATGAGAAAAATAATTTCCGAGACTTAGAAGTTTGTTAAGGGCTTATGGAACAAATTCAAGTAACGTATGTAACTCTTTAGGGTTTCCATGAGAACTCTACGGACATATTTTACATGTTTTCAACTTACAAAAATCGTCTATGTAAGCCTTAGTTATTCATATAAATTTCGAAAATCACCTGTGCGGGCCAGGGTTTTCAGGAGCTCGTACATCACACCCCCCTCCCTCCCCCCTTACCTCGCAATCTCTCGCGTCACCTTTATTTACCTTACGCCCGGCCAGCCAGACATCGCATACAGGTTACCTCTTATCTTATCTTATCTTCTCCATAATATCTGGACCGTCCCTCCTCTCTCTCTCTCTCTCCCTCCTCTCTCTCTCCTCTTCATATTATTCCCTCTTCCTATTTTCTGACATACTAATATTTTATTCCTTTTTCATTAACCAGTCAGTTTTATACAAATCAACCGAAGCATCTCAATGTAACCTTTAATACTGAAACTTCCTCAGAGACTATCTAAGCTGGTCCCAGCTACCTGCCACAGGCTATCTGCCCGAGGCAATCATCACCTGATTACCTGCCCGAGACATCTACCAGTCATTGTCGGCGTTCGCCACCGTCCATTAACAATGAATAAACATTAAGTGTTAATAAAACTTATTTATTTATTTATAATTTATTTAGTCATCTAATTCATAGTTTACACAATTTATAATAAACGATTCATTTAGCCCGAAGTTCTAAGAAGCTCGCTCCTCAATCCGCTTGTATAATATCCGTCCTATTCACTCTTCATCTCTGTAAATAAAGAATAACAGTTTCAGATAGCGTTTACACATGTACAATATTTATCAGACACATAAAACCTCGAAACAAATGTACTCACCATTTTCCGTTAGATAATTTGTTATAGCCTCATTCAGCCAGTCGTCTCCAAGCACATTTTCCAACAAATATCGCTCTTATCATAACACAGCGTTTCATAGCAGCTCGGCATATTTTTAAATAAAGCATAAGATAGCCTCATTACGTTCCTATCATTCTGCATATATTCTCCATAAGTAAAACTAGTTTCAAATAGCTTTATTGCAGTTTTTAGATCCTTGTTTGAAAGATGGTAACAGAAAAACATCGCATATAGCCCGCATACGTAAGTATTTAAACTCTGAAGTCTCTCTGTAAACGTGTATACATCACAGTCTTTATAATAATTTAAAAACTCCGAAATATATGGCGAATACACATTTATTCCATATGAATCGAGTATAACTATTTTCCGTTTAGATTTATATACAGCAATCCAGTGACCCATTACTTCCTTAGAGTCTCTTCCTAAGGTATTTATTATAAACATAATCGGTCTGTCCCGTATTTGCTTCATTATTCTATATATATCCGTCGCTAAATAGCATCCAATATATTTAGCTTTACTACCTTTCATATCGTTCAATGCCGTATTAATTTGTTTGCAGTTCATGCTCTTGTATCACACACAACTCGCCTATCTGAATAAATTCTCAATACTCCCGTTGTAATTCCGAATAAAATAATAACTTTATTTGATTTCGCTGGAACGGCAAATTCTAATGTAATTCTCAGGTTGCCCGAAGCCTCTATAGGAAGGGTATCTCTCAATTCCTCAGGCGTTAGTCTAAATGCCAGTAATGTTCTTCCTTTTATAAATGAATTATATGTCAAGGTATTACAAGCATTAAAGCCTACTGTATTTTGAGTCTCGTAGTATAGTTTCGAACATTTATTCGGGAACTTGCAAGTTATATTAAATAAGTTTGTCCCATCACGTGTAATATATACATTAGATAAATCGCAGTGATCGAAATAAAGTGGATTAAGTGTATACGCTCCTGATATTGCTTCCATATCCATCATCATAATAAATAATTTATCTGGGATAATACTCCCCCATGGCTGGTCAATACTTAATCTCTGCTGCCCATTACCAAGAATGAACGTCTTGTGGAGTGTCTTATCAAACGTATATGTAACTGGCGTATTTTGTTCAGCCAGAGCTCTATTAATAGCCTCCAATCCAGATGCAAATGGAGTTATCCGATCAATCCACATTCTAGCTAGTTTTATGTTAAACTTATATCCAGATTCAATACTGTTTATAACCCACGGATCACTGTTAAGTTCTAATCTCAAACGAATATCAATTCCATCCAAAAGATATTCGCTCAAAGTTGTAATGTCCAATAGCAGTTTAAAGCAACAATTTACTCCCTCAGTTTTTAACTTTACAAATCTAGATTTAAGGTCTTCTGAGGCATTCTTAAAATAATCTACATCATATTTTTCAGGGAAAACATCATTATAGAAATACGTCAGTTCTTTAAATCTTTCAGCTTTACATTCAGAAAGCGTCGTCATTAGCTTTACATATGATAAATATGAAAATAGTGAATTAGTTTCCACCACTTGCTCATTTAAATAAACAGTTACAGCTTTAAACATTGTCTGGGACAAGCCATTAACTATTGATGCATTTTTAATATCCGCTAAAGCCGTAATTCCGTCAGGTCCCGTTAATTCAACCATCAGTTCTAGCGTCAAGCTCGAAAGATCAATAAATTGACCCTTAACTCCCGGGATACGAAATTCAATATAAGAGTCTTTAAATTTATTGTTAATACTTGAATTCACAGGTAAAATATCCTGTGTCTGTCTTGAAAATATCGTACTTTCAACCATTCTATGAGGACTAACTTTAGGAAAGCCATCGCTTATAGCAGCTGTATAATTTTGTAAAGGAACTTGCAATGCTGCACTAGGAGCATTTACACTCATCATGTCTGCGTCTAGCATACAACTAGTACTGTTTTATGAAAACACGTCTTTATATCTATCCATTTTCTTTATATAGGCAGGTCTTTTCGTTTTTCTTTTCGTTATTCGGCCACCTGCTAACAATTTAGGACCTATACTTTTCAATGTTTCCATACCGCGTTTTCTAATTGAATCTTTCTAAGTACCTTGACCAGCATTTATATCCTGCAAAACATTCTGTCCCATTGTCAATGCTGCTGGCATGATAGTTTTTAATAGGAAAGGAGTTGCTCTACGAGCTAGACCAGTTAAGAAACTTAATATTCCACCTCCTCTTAAATGTCTTCTATCAAAAACAGTAATATCGCCCAGTGCTCCGCCTCTCTTCCCTCGAGGAGCGATAAATCGCCCTACCTCGTCAACAGACAGCGGTACAAACCCGACCCTCATGTTTAAACAGGCCAAGAGAGAATGATAAACTCCCTCTACTCATGCCATTATATATCAACGGGTCTAATATGTAATACTGCAATCGTACATCCATCCTTTTCAAAATATACAGGCTCCCCATCTTGATCTGTTAATCTAATACTGATGCCATCAATATTAGTCGTATTTAAAGGTTTATATAATTTCCTGTGTGTTACATTACTTTGAAACGAAACAACATCCAAGATATTTACAATCTGATTACCAAACATGGTGGGCTGCACCTTATCACAATATACACACAAGAAATCTATACGGCCTCCTGGCCTAGGATGATAATAGCAAGTATCTTGTACAAATAACCTGTTATTAGGTGGTTTATTCATAATAAAAATATCATAGGCTTTACCTACTTCAGCTCCAATAACTTTACATATATTTCGACCGAAAGATAAAGAAATTCGAACAACTAATTTTCCATCCTTTGTAATAAATAATTTTAACAACTTCTCACTAAATGCTGCATTAAACTTAATTCGATTAATACTCGAATCATATTTCATATAAACGTCCCCGTGATCTGGGAAATTATAATTAAGTACGGGTCCTATAAAACTCAGTGAACCTTTTGAAAATATAGTAGAAATTTCTCTATTTAAAATAGTCGTTAGCTCTATGCAATTATCACTGGCTAAAATATCCGACTTTAAATTGAAAGATGTATTTACCGTACTCAAATCAGATAATTTTTTATTAGACACTAGAAGTTGAACTGAAATAAAACTTTCCGGGTCATTCCTCCTAACAGTGAAATAAGATGGAGGCAGGAATATATTCTTCAGGCACACTTCATAAGCTTTATTCGGGTCTAAAGGCAGCTGATTATGTAATCTATTTTCAAACGCATTGGGAGCATTGTTTTTAAATACATCAGTATCAGAGTTACTCGCTGCATATATAACGTAACTATCCATCCTGTAGACTAATAGTAAATGATAAAAATAAACAGAAACTCACCTTAATATGATATCCAGGTAGACTCTCCTTCATCTACAGCCTTGATCTTCCTCTTCAAACTTGGAGGAGAAAACACTTGATTTTTCGCATCTACATTTCTAAATAAATTCTTAGGTGTAGATGTCAAAGAGTAGAACAACTTTGCAATTGGCAGTTTATCTTCTGGGAATAACAATTTCGGAGTGCACATCCTGCCTATAACATCATCAACAATATTGATCCCAGTAACTGGCGATGTAATGTTCCCTTCCTCATCCCACTTTACAAGTCCAGTTGTATTAAAATAATTTAACAAGGAGACAGCAAAATCATAATCCTTAAGCTTTAATCTTAAGTCTATCAAGTGTTGTATAACAGGATTTGTTCTCACTGTCATCGTAGGCTTCTCAACACTTACTGCCGTAGGCTTCTGTTGATCAATAGCTTTTCGTGGTACAAGATAGAATTCTTTCATTATTCCTTATTAAATAGCCTTGAAATGAAATTTATAGCTATGGGAAGTAAAATGCCCAATAAATTACCTCCTCTTTTACTTGTTAATATGTCTTTCTTGAGTGAAATAGCTTTCTTCTTACAGGCTAATGTATGGAGTAGAGCTCTATATTTAGAAAGTCTCTTTAAAATAGGCTTCCCAACTTCAATTTTATTTTTTAAGAAATTATTAAATATTTCTGATAAGCAAAGTATATGTTTCTTTTTAAGAGTCTTAATTAACTTTTTCCTAGAATTATAACCTAATCTAGCTAATAGTTCAATAAATCCACGATACTTGCTAACTAAGGGCTGCTTCTTCATAGTTTCTTCACGTCATCTGAATTCACCCACTGATCAAATGAACTGTCGTAACCGACGTATCTAACTTTATATAAAGTAGTATTACCAACTTTACGTTTACTTATAATTCTCTCAATTTCAAATGTATCTGACAAGTAGGTGGGAGTCAACTCCTCTCTATAAAATCCGCCTTCTATAAGTCTATTATTTAAGTCCTTTAGATAATATAAAGGCACGGGTTGTTTAGTATCAATTTGAGCAATTGTAAATATTTCCTTAGTGTTCTGTTGATGAAAACCTCTTTTGAACTTTGAAATACGATTAGATAAGGCAAGCCGTACTGTATCTCCTACAGACAGATGATTACTGATGCGTGGCTTAGTCTGCTGCTCTCCTTTATACATGAGCTTAAATTGCCTAGTCACATCTCGAGGCGAAGATAAAGCATGTACATCAATAGGTATTTTCCCCTTTAATCCTCTATGTGGTGTTCTATTATACGTTTTAACCATATCAGGTAAAACATTTATATAGGTTAAGGTGTTATAAGCCGTTAAATATTTATATATCTTAGTTTTCAATGTTCTTATAAATCTCTCTGCAATGCTGGCTTTAGTTTCCTGAGAAAATACACTGTACAGATCAATGTTTTTACTGTCTAACAATCGTTTCATATATTTATTATAGAATTCACCGCCCTTATCAGTGTTAAGCTTCCTTACACCTTTTGATGAAGGTAAATCCAGAACAGTTTTCATGGCTTCACTTACACTCTGACCTGATTTAGTGGATAGTGGAACTACATGTGCAAACCTTGAAAATATATCAACACAAACTAATAAATATTTAATATCATTGTTGTGCTTAGCTAACAATGTCATATCAGCCAAGTCACTGGTAAAGAAAGCTTTAGGTCTAGGTGCTAAGATACGTCTTCGTTTAAATTTACGTTTTTTTAATAGATGTAAGGTATAAGCATTAGACGTTTTTAAATAGTCTTTCACATCTTTTATAGTTATTTCAGGGATTGTTTTCTTTGCAGCCTTATACAATTTTAAAACGCCACCAAACCCACCTATAGACTTGGGGTCATTGTATATCTTATTAAGAGTTTGTGTAATGTTCACCATTGATACACTATTTCATATGGGGGTTCATTTACAATATTTCCCCTAAATATTATGGATTCAGGTGTTTTAACGCCCAAGTCAACAAGTAAATACCCATACTGTCGAGAAATCACTTTCTTATATATATCTAAAAATTTCTTGGCATCTTGTTTTCCGAATATTTGTCTGCCTAATGTTTCTATCTGGGACAAGTCTCTTGATTTAAGCAGAATAAAATGAGAAGCATTTAAACTTATAGATCTAGAAAATTTCCCACTGAAAAATATATTTTGGGTTATAAAAATAACAGAGATGTTCTCATGCCGTCCCTTAGTAAATATATCACTTACTATTTTAGAGTTTGTAGATTCAACATACAAGTCATCATAAACAACTAATATATGAGATGAGTCCTCTGGATCACGATCATCAAAAGGGTTTACAATTTCAGAGTAAAAAGATATCTTATGTTTAAAGAGTGGATTAGTTCTCAACTCTTTATACCCGCTTCCACAGATAATTATTTTTGCAAAGTTCTGCTGATATTTCTCTATCATTTTAGCACATAAATAGCTCTTCCCACCATTTGAAAATCCAGCAATAATAATTCTTGACGGTTCACTAAATATATTCAACTGGGATTCAGTAATAACTTTTTTCTGCCCTTCCATGTTGCTAGGATTCAATAGACTAACTACAAATATATAATGAAAGGAGTATTTAAACGAAATCTACATTCGAGTTTTATTTAAACATAACCAATAAAATCATAGTCATAACATAACCAATACAGTAATAAAATCATAGAATATACATTATTATAGACATTTGAATCATAGTCATAACATATCAAATACAGTAATAAAATCATAGAATATCAAATATCATAACATATCCAATACAGTAATAAATAAATCAGTCTTAAAATAGCAATTTGAACATATCAAATACAGTAATAAAATCATAGAATATACATTATCATAGACATTAAATCATAGTCATAACATATCCAATACAGTAACAAATCATATCCAATACAGTAACAAATCTTAGTCATTTTCATATCAAATACAGTAACAAATCATAGCCAATACAATATCATAGACATTTGAATATAGTTATAGATAATACATAGACAATACAGTAACAGACTTAGTTGTTGTTAGGGAATAATTGCTGAGCGACTCTATCCCGCTTTTCCCAAAGATTAAAAATGGGGAACAATTGACGTCTTGGTTGGGGATTATCTACAATTACTGGATCCCCTACCTGCACCTCTTCCTCTACCTGTACCTCTTCCTGTACCTCTTCCTCTACCTGTACCTGTACCTCACGCTCTGGAATGTCTGGGTGACCGTAAGCTAATGACTCTGTGGGACTAATGAGGTACCTCTTGTCATCAAAAGCTGACAGACCGCGCTTAGTTGTTTTACACGTGCATATCTGTCCATTAACATTACGAATGGATCGGGATACAAAATTAAAAGTTGTATTTGTCTCTAATGTGTTCTGAAAAGATGCGTGTGTTATTTTTCTTTTTGTTGGTGATAAGGAATCCCTTTACATTTACATAAATGTTCATTATCAAGGGTTAGGAGAGAGTAAGTTTTAGGCTTGAGTGCAATTAATTCAGTTATGATTTTCTGCTTTACTTCTGACTTGAGGAGTCCTAGTTCACCTTTGCGAGTAGCAGAATACATGGGATGATCTTTGTCGAAATTACTGAAATCCATATAATCTACTAGAGGAGCTTTTGTCATTTCTTGGAAAGCATCTTTACAGGTCAGAGTAAATATGAATGAGTCTGTATCCGTATAAATTAGTCTAGCTCTCTCCCCATAATGGGCTTTAACTACATTATACCAGAACTCGTATAAACGCCTTTTGGCTATCTGCAAGATCTGATATCCCATGTAAGAAGGAGTGGTAACTTTAAGGATGTCTTTCATTACTGTACAGAGAACCCTATCTTGACCTAAAGAGACAGCTCGTTTATACAAAGGGTTTCTTGCATGAGTTAAGAATGAATGTTTTGTCGTTACTAGATGGTGAGTATTAGCATATCTAGATATATTTGTCATTGATTTCCCGTACAGACTATTACTTATGAGTTTAAAAGCTTTTCCTTTAACTTTACAGGTGGTATTGGCTCGTTCTCGAATGTTGGTTGAAATAAAATCTTTTAAATAGGGAGCCTGATTAAATTCATAGATTGTTTTTACTCGTTCAACTTCTAGTCCAAGTTTTAATAGCAATTGCAGGAAATCAAGGCTTACTAAGTAGTCGTTTTGGGGCAAGTGGGATGCAATTAACTTGGTATTTTTAGGTGGGAGCTTACGTTTTTCATCATTAAGGGTTTTCTTACTGTACTCTGACAAAAACTCCTCAGTTATATTAGTATGAGACAGTACAAGGGGCAGATCATCAGTATACCTGGCTACCTCGGGAGATACATGTTTTGTATCGCATAAAATCCAATAACCTTTGTCTTGATTACAGGGGATATGTTGTAACCCTTGCCCTAATAAGGTATCCCGCTCAAGGTCAGTTAATTGTCTAATCCCTCCCTGGGGAAGTACCTCAGCCATGCACGCTGCATATAAGCTGTTAAAGTCGAGGTACAAAATGTGAGTATCGTCATCAGAGCTAGGGTTAGATGTAGTGTGCTCGTTAACAGCCTGTGTAAATTGTCTAATGGAAGATGTGAACCCTCCTCTAAGATTCCTTCTCAACAAATCATATATATTCTGATCATACACATAGTCAAGTACAACTTTTGATTTAAATAAGAACGCGTCCCAAGCATAACTAGGAAGTGATACATAGAAAACAATATCTAGTTCATAAATTTCTTTCAGTGATGTTCGCCAAAGTGTAAATATATCAACTAGCATTCCCACGTCAACTTTTAAATATAACATGAGGTAATCCTTGATGTTTGTACAGTTCCCTAAATTAAATACTTTAAGAGCATTGTTATAATCTTCTTCAGACAGTGGAGAGTCATGTAAAACATTGTAAAACTTATCTCGCGAAGGGAGCTGAGGTTCATCTAACACGTCCATGGAAGAAAAATAATCATAACATAGGCTTTGTTTACCTTTAATTAACAGAGCTTTAGCTTCATCGGATACGCCATTTAGTATGTGTTCAGTGTACTTGGTGGGTTTCTTACCGGCAACGTGCTCGCTTGCTAAGGTTCCTAATGACCCATTAAGGAGAGCTAGGCTATCTAGGAATTTAAGTTTACCTATGATGACTTGCATAAATTTCAATCCTTCCTTGGTTAGAATTTCTACATCGCGGTGAGGATTTTTGGACAGTTCTTTAAGTATAATTCCCAGATCATATGCAGCATTATGGGAAAATGTGGTCAAGTATCTACGAGCATTTTTACATTGTAAATTACAACGAGCACAATAAGCACCTAAGTAATTATTTTCCTGAATAGCATGATTATGATGTCTATGTTTATCTTTCTTATCCTTGAAAGTTTGATGACACAATTGACACGTATTTTGTCTTTGAAACATTCTTTCCTGTTCTCTAGACAAGTTCTTAGGGAAGTTGGGGAGCTGAGCATGAATAGCTTTCCATGAGGCTTCTAGCTTTGTAATAAAATGATTGACTGCGTCTGGGCCTACGTATGAATACGTTTCTACGACATTGAATTCCCTGTCTAAAATCATGTAAGCATAAGCAATTGCTTTATGCTTACATTCCACCATGCCTCTAGGATTTTGACGGTCTAATAGACATTCAAAATCGTAATAGGCGGTGTGAGTTGGGCTATAGGTCCTACCGTAATTTTTAAAACTGATTTTATCACTAGGATTATAGAACGAAAATACTTGGGATACAGTGCATGACTCTTCGTGAGCCTGAATTTCATCTAAGGGAGCATGCAAAAGGCAAATTTTGCAGAATTTATGAGTGTCAGGAATTTTATACCGATTATGGTTAATACTCTTTACAAATTTATCAAAATCCTTGATCAGACAGAGATGCTTGCCTTCTAATAACAACAAAGGAACTTTATCGACATACTTTTCCTGGCTTTTCCTAGCTAAACTAAGATAGTATCTGTTACTTTCATGAGTTATTGTATAAATATAAATAAAAATTTTGTTAAGCTTCTCTATTTTCTTAAGGTTATCAAATGATACGGGGAATCTGATTTCATCTGCCCATACTACGAATCTTCTACACCATCGAAGGTTTTTGTAACACTTTCTAACGTTATGCATAGTCCTGCCCAATGCTAAGTTTTTATACGCCGCAATGCACTGTAACAAACACTCATCTCCTTCACTTTCAGGATTAAATACTGATTCTTTACCCTTTAATTTTGCAGGATATGGTACGTAAGATCCAAGGTGCATAGGGTGGCGAATATATGAAAAATTAATAGCAAAGCCTGACATGGAATGAATTCCTACACTCGAGGATTGGACATTTTTTTAGCATTCGTCAATTTTAGCAGACATTTCGTCAACCCATGAATTTACAAGAACTTCCACCTCTTCCTGTGTAACAGTCTGAGTTTCGCCTCTAATTGAAAATACTTCGTCTAATATTTCATATTGATTGTCGGCATGATTAAGTTTTTGCAGAATTAGGCTTACGTCTGGGTAAATGTGAAATGAGGGAGGGAATTCTTCCTGTATTTGTCTGAACTGATTGTCTATATATTCTATAAAAAATTCCCTATACCTATTTATATATAAGCTGGGGTCAGCGTCTAAATGTCCGGGAATGGAGAACGAATGTCTCGAGAATGATCCTTCGAAATGGTTAATGACTTCTAACACTCGCGGAACAACGTTATCTAAGTTAAGTACCTCTGGGGAATCTGGAGCGTTGACTTCTTCATCTGATATGTCGTGAACAGGGGGTTGATTGTCTTCTTCTTCTTCATCTGAGGATGCCTGCTGGTTGCCGTCTGGTGCATCTTCTTCTAGCTCCTGGGACAGCTGGGGTTGACTGCGTACAGGCGTGCTCCACTCAGAGGGTTGGGTTGAATCCAGGGGCGATTCTGTAATATAATATTAGCAATGAATAAACATTAAGAGGAAAACAAATTTGAAAACAATAAGAAGATTTGAAAACCTTAATAGGAAAATAGCGTGTAAATAAGAGGAAATATTAAAAAGGGAAAGCAAAAAGTCTAAATAAGAGGAAAAACTGAATTACAGATAAATAATAATATTACTTACGAGCTGGGATGTTGATTCCACCAAGTATGAGATTCTCTTGATCACGAATAGGAACTCCTGTAATGGAAACATTTTTCTGTATGAGTACTTATTACTTGTTTATACACGTGTTAAAAATATACAATTATTAACTTTTAAAATTATGAAAATTATTGTGAAAACGTACGGTTATTTATGATGCGACGGCGTTTGGGTGGAGGTTCAATGACGTTTCTGGCTTCGGTGGGAGGTTCCTGGTTAACGGAGAAACGACAGTATGGGCAGGAAGTAGAACCATGAACTGAAATGAAAATAATATATATAAATTGACTGTCTGTCTGTATGTATGTGTGTTTCGGATATATATTTTCTTTGAAAGTTTATTGAATGTGCGAGAAAAAGCGGTACTTACGATTTGCACAATAGAGTTGTCCGCAGCTGGTACAGGTTACGTCAAAATGTCCAGGCGGTGTAGGCCCGTTGCATCCTATACAGTACAGTCTGCATTCTTGAAGAGCGTTGATGGACATTTCACCTAGGCATGTTAAACATCGTGTTTGACACACATGCCCGATTTCGTTGTTGATAGGAGACAGGCACAGAGGACATACTGACATGATGATATGACTAGACTGGGGGAACCTTGTGAACAGGATGAAGATTGAATGCTGACTGAAAGTGTAGGCCTCTGAGACTTTGGCGATCTGAGGGGGCCCCTGAATGAGCGTAATAACGATAGTGTGCCCCTGAGTGAGCGTTTGGCTGTTTTATTAATAGCGAGAATGATTGGCGAATACTGGGAATAAACTCTTTTATTATAAATTGTGTAAACTATGAATTAGATGACTAAATAAATTATAAATAAATAAATAAGTTTTATTAACGCTTAATGTATATATATATATATAAATTATTACAGTGGCGAACGCCGACAATGACTGGTAGATGTCTGGGGCAGGTAATCAGGTGATGATTGCCTCGGGCAGATAGCCTGGGGCAGGTAGCTGGGACCAGCTTAGATAGTCTCTGAGGAAGTTTCAGTATTAAAGGTTACATTGAGATGCTTCGGTTGATTTGTATAAAACTGACTGGTTAATGAAAAAGGAATAAAATATTAGTATGTCAGAAAATAGGAAGAGGGAATAATATGAAGAGGAGAGAGAGAGGAGGGAGAGAGAGAGAGAGAGGAGGGACGGTCCAGATATTATGGAGAAGATAAGATAAGATAAGAGGTAACCTGTATGCGATGTCTGGCTGGCCGGGCGTAAGGTAAATAAAGGTGACGCGAGAGATTGCGAGGTAAGGGGGGAGGGAGGGGGGTGTGATGTACGAGCTCCTGAAAACCCTGGCCCGCACAGGTGATTTTCGAAATTTATATGAATAACTAAGGCTTACATAGACGATTTTTGTAAGTTGAAAACATGTAAAATATGTCCGTAGAGTTCTCATGGAAACCCTAAAGAGTTACATACGTTACTTGAATTTGTTCCATAAGCCCTTAACAAACTTCTAAGTCTCGGAAATTATTTTTCTCATAAGAATTCCTTACTTCTAAAATCTGTGACTGATAAAATTTACCTGAAAACCCCCAAGCGCTACACGTGAATTTACAGAAAAAAAAAAAAAGTTACCTGTGGCGCTTACACCCCACAGGGGTCCTCTGGCCAGAAAAAAAAGTTACCTGTGGCGCTTACACCCCACAGGGGTCCTCTGCCCAAAAAAAAAAGTTACCTGTGGCGCTTACACCCTACTACTCACTATGACCTGTACAGGTCAGCCATAACCTAGGCTTAATTGTGGTGGGACCATTTTGTAGCTTTGGGGTCCTCTGTTCATCATGAAGTCTGAAAAAAATAATTTTACCTGTGTTACAGGCCTTAGTTTAAGTTCATCTGTTACTTTCTGGGACCCTTGGTTAAATAAACCACGAGTGGTGACCTTGGTCCCTTTGTTGTTGGTTAGAAGTTGGGCAGTGGGCAAAGATGCATCTACTTTAAAAGTTGTCGCTTGGGCAGTGAAGCTTTCTTGCACTTTGCATCACAGCACTGTGGTGTAATTTCTATCTCTCACCTCGGGGTTTGAATATTTTAGACTCGTATACTTGCATAGGGTAGCATCATGCTGACCCACTTTTTATACCTAATGTATGTGAATAATTGGGTCTCACGGTTGTTGGCATTACGTGGTTTGAGACACCTGGTGCATTTATGTAAAGTCTTGAGTTGCTTGATTGTGATAATAACACAAATTATCTCTATCAGGATAATTTGTGCAGCGATATAACAAATGTTTCCCTTGGCAGAACAAACATTTCCCCTAGCTTACAGCATGTTTAGGGGTTACCAGTTTGGGTGAATCAGTTACTGTAGGTTTTGAGGGAGTAGCTGCATGTGCGCCCAGCCTGCTTAGTTTCTTCCACCTTGGTGTTGAAGTGGCTGGTTGGTATTTATTGGGAGTACTTGTTGTACTCTTTGGTTTCACTGATAAATCAGTGGATGACTTTTCTGTGTAAGGTTATTTACTTGTACCCGTATTCCTTGATTACTGTGTTGCTCTAGATTTGTCAGTTGAAGAACATGATGTAGATATTGTTTCTGAAGGTTTCGGGCAAGTTGTAAGAGCCTTGTTTGCTCGTTGTTTATCTATGACAGAACGCAAACCTTCAGAGATATCCTGCATAGCCAGGAAAGTACTGTGTTGATATGACAAACGGAAATAAAGGTACTCCCGAAGTTGGTGAAGTCACTATGGCAGTTTCACTGTTAGGCGATTGAAATATCAGACCTTTCTATTAACGTGTAGCTGACCATTCGAGGAGCCTTCTCTGTTTACATACGATATCATCCAGGTGGAGTCTGGCCCTAGCTTCGGTAGGGGACGGACGTGTTGCATTGGCGCTCCAGCAGTTGGTGTTGTTTGCCAGTTCGGCCGGTTGAGGGCGGGTGTGTCTCTGCCCGCGCTGTGCTGACGTGGCGTTACGATGGGGGTCCCTCTACCCCTTGTCGTCCGGGCTCAGTCTGTGGACTAGAGTTCTCTGTGTGGGCTGGTTACCCGGAGATTCGCTGGCTTGTGAGATGCTCTCTGTCTCTGTGTTTGAGATTTATGGGGTCGAGTTGGTAACGGCCCGTAGGGCGATTGTGAAGTTCACAGAGAAGGTGGCGTATCGCGATTTTCTCCGGCGATACGAGGGGCGGACATTACCCCTACCGGATGGTGCGGGCACTGTAACCCTCTCTGATAGAAGTGGTGCACTTACTTACGTCAGTGTGCATGGGGCTCCCTTGGAGTTTCCAGAGGGTCTGCTACGGCGGTATTTTGGCCGGTTTGGCGTAGTAGTTAGTGTGAGGGTGAACGTGGTGTCTTCTAGTCCTCTTAAGGGTGTGAGGTCTAACATTCGCACCCTGGGCATGAGACTCCGGGCGGATATTCCGTCCTCTGTGCGCCTTATGGGGTACAACGTTCGGGTGTTTTACGCCCGCCATCCGCGGACGTGTTATCATTGTGGTCTTTTGGGCCATCAGGCTGCTGCCTGTTCTGCGCCTACCGTTGCACCAGTGAATCTCTTCAGTGAGGAGGATTTTCCGCCACTTCCTGTGGGGGATGATTCAGTGGATGTGGACGTCTCTTTGGCTGATGAGGTGCCCTCTGTTTCAGCTGTTGCTCCGCCTGTTGCGCCCCCTGTTGTTGCCGCCTCTCCTCCGGTGGTTGTGTCCTCACCTAGTGCTCAGCCTGTTCCGACTGGTGTCCCTGAGCCTCTTCCGTCTGCCGTCTGCTCGGGCCCCTCGTCTTCCAGTTCTTCCTCTGCTGCGTCTGTCCTGGTCCCTGCACCCTCGCCGTCTGTGCTGGGTGATGGGGTGGCTGCGGAGCCTCCTGCTGTGTGTGGTCCGGTTCCCCCTGTGGTAGAGGCTGCTGCCGTTCTGCGTCGGGCGTCGGTTCGTCCGGCTAGTAGTGCCCGTGCCTCTAGATGTACTTCCGGCTCTGACGATGTCCGGCCGGAGCCCAAACGTTCCAGGCGTTCATCTACGGCCTGGGCTAATGTTGGGGACTTTAGTGACTGTGGGTCTTCAGGTGTTGACGGCGTGGATCCGGCTGAGTCATTGTCTCCGCGGTTGGTGGTGGCGGAGGTTCATGTGCCTGCTGGTGCTGATGCCCGTGTCTTGGGTGTGTCTCCTGTGTCTTCCTCGCCCGGGGGCTCTCCGCAGTGGGGTGTGGTGGCTTCCGCTGCCAGGATGGTGCGGATGCTGGTGCTGGGCGTGGCTTGGTGGTGACTTTACGTAAGGATACGCACCGCCGTGATTCCCTGCAGTCGTCTGGTGGTGTGCCCATGGCCGCTGGTGCCCCTGTGGTGGTGCCCTCTGTTGAGCCCTCTGTCGAGCCCCCTCCTGCGGTGTTGTGCCTTGAAGACCTGGAGGCCGGGGTTGCCAAGTTCCTGCTGCTTGCTCAGCCGGAGGACTTTTCAGGTGGTCGGGTTCTGGGTGTATGGGATCGGGTGGCGGCTACTGGCGTCCGGAGGGACACCGTGTGGGTTCCACGTCTACGGGTGTTTGTTTCCGAGGTTCCGGTTCGCATGGCGCGCCAGGTGATAGGTCACGCCTCCTGGACAACGTGGCTGCTTTGCGAGGTGTTCCATGTGCGGTTTCCACCAGATATGTTCCCGGATATGTACGCTGATTTCATGTTACTGTAGTTGTTGTTTTTGTTGGTATTCTTGGCTAGTTGGGTGCTGAGCGAAGTGTCTTGTTCTGTTTCTTGATGTGCTTTATGTAGTTTTTTATTCTCGGTCCTTCAGGCCAGTGCATGTATGTTGTTGTGTTTGTACCTGTTTTGTTTTCTGGTTTGCGTGGTTTGCTTGTTTATTGTTATTGTTTATTTTGGCCTCGCCCTTTGTTTGTTACGGGGCGGATGGTTTGGTGTGAGTGTTTTTATTCCTGTATAGTCTCTATGCCGTACGTTTGACCTGGTGTTTTCATATTGCTTTACCTGTTGTACATGTTTGTTCTTTGTGTTTTGTTTGGAATGTATTGTGATTGTCCTGTTATGCCTCTTGATTTATGTTTTGTTTTTTGAAAGTTTTGTTTTGTGATGTTACTGTGATTGCTAGTTTGCCATTGTATTTTGTTTTGTGCCTTGTTGTATGCTGTATTTTTCTATGCATTTATCGTGTTTGTGTTTTGTTGTGCTTTGCTGTCGGCTTTTCTGGCCGGTGGTCTATTGTTTTATTTTGTTCTGTTCTGTATTCTGTATTGTTTTTATTGTATTTAAATTGCATGCTTTGCATGTAAAAAAAAAAAAAAAAAAAAATATCGTCCAGGCTCCCTCCCTCTCGCTCTGTGTTTCGTAAAAAACGGTTCTAGTTTGTATCTTTATTGATATAAGGAAGGAGCCTTTAGTCTTATGGTATATTTCATTAAATTAAAGTATAGAAAAAATGTCAATTAATTCTAATGCTTTGGCTGGTTGTTTAAAGATACGTGATGTGCTTAATGTGTGTTCTGATGATGACGTCACGGATCTTCCGTCCTCTATAATCTTGTAATGTCTGACTAATGTAAATTATCATCATCTTATGACGGTTACATATTAGTATGTTAGTGTCGAATTTTCGATCTATGCATCATTATCCTAGCATTCATCATCACACTAGCATGCATCATCATCCTAGCATGCATCATCACCCTAGCATGCTTCATCACCCTATCATGTATCATCACCCTAGCATACATCATCACCCAAGCATGCATCATCACCCTAGTATGCGTCATCACCCTATCATGCATCATCACCCTACCATGCATCATCACCCTAGCATGCATCATCACCCTAGCATGCATCGTCACCCTAGCATGCACCACCACCCTAGCATACATCATCACCCTAGCATGTATCATCACCCTAGCATGTATCAACCCGTTCTCGCAAATTCGTAAAGTCAATATTGTCTTATTAACTACGTGCATAGGTGATATACTAAACATAATAGATACCCTTAAAAAGATTCATAGAAAACACCGACCTTACCTAACCTTGTTAGTATCTTAAGATAAGCATCTTATTGCTTCGTAATTACAATTATTACTTAACCTATACCTATTATAGGTTAGGTAATAATTGTAATTACGAAGCAATAAGATGCTTATCTTAACATACTAAGTAGGTTAGGTAAGGTCGGTGTTTTCTATGAATCTTTTTAAGGGTATCTATTATGTTAAGTATGTCACCTATGCACATATTTAATAAGTCAATATTGACTTATTAAATTTGCGAGAACGGGTTGCATGTATCATTACCCTAGCATGGATCATCACTCTAGCATGCATCATCACCCTAGCATGTATCATCACCCTAGCATCCATCATCACCCTAGCATGTATCATCACCCTAGCATGTATCATTACCCTAGCATGGATCATCACTCTAGCATGCATCATCACCCTAGCATGCATCATCACCCTAGCATGCATCATCACCCTAGCATGCATCAGCACCCTAGCATGCATCATCACCCTAGCATGCATCATCACCCTAGCATGCATCAGCACCCTAGCATGCATCATCACCCTAGCATGCATCAGCACCTTGGCTTGACTCACAGCAAAAATTTCGTAATGATTCACTTGCTAAAAACTCTGATAAATCGTTGGTAGCGAAGGAGGTCATACGTTTTGGGCGCTGGGCTGTGGTCTTCTCCCTCCCTGGCCTGGCGCTGGGCTGTGGTCTTCTCCCTCCCTGGCCTGGTGCTGGGCTGTGGTCTTCTCCCTCCCTGGCCTGGCGCTGGGCTGTGGTCTTCTCCCTCCCTGGCCTGGTGCTGGGCTGTGGTCTTCTCCCTCCCTGGCCTGGCGCTGGGCTGTGGTCTTCTCCCTCCCTGGCCTGGTGCTGGGCTGTGGTCTTCTCCCTCCCTGGCCTGGCGCTGGGCTGTGGTCTTCTCCCTCCCGGTCCTGGGCTGTGGTCTTCTCCCTCCCTGGCCTGGCACTGGGCTGTGGTCTTCTCCCTCCCGGTCCTGGGCTGTGGTCTTCTCCCTCCCTGGCCTGGCGCTGGGCTGTGGTCTTCTCCCTCCCTGGCCTGGCGCTGGGCTGTGGTCTTCTCTCTCCCTGGCCTGGTGCTGGGCTGTGATCTTCTCCCTCCCTGGCCTGGTGCTGGGCTGTGGTCTTCTCCCTCCCTGGCCTGGCGCTGGGCTGTGGTCTTCTCCCTCCCTGGCCTGGTGCTGGGCTGTGGTCTTCTCCCTCCCTGGCCTGGCGCTGGGCTGTGGTCTTCTCCCTCCCGGTCCTGGGCTGTGGTCTTCTCCCTCCCTGGCCTGGCGCTGGGCTGTGGTCTTCTCTCTCCCTGGCCTGGTGCTGGGCTGTGATCTTCTCCCTCCCTGGCCTGGTGCTGGGCTGTGGTCTTCTCCCTCCCTGGCCTGGCGCTGGGCTGTGGTCTTCTCCCTCCCTGGCCTGGTGCTGGGCTGTGGTCTTCTCCCTCCCTGGCCTGGTGCTGGGCTGTGATCTTCTCCCTCCCTGGCCTGGCGCTGGGCTGTGATCTTCTCCCTCCCTGGCCTGGTGCTGGGCTGTGATCTTCTCCCTCCCTGGCCTGGCGCTGGGCTGTGGTCTTCTCCCTCCCTGGCCTGGCGCTGGGCTGTGGTCTTCTCCCTCCCTCCCTGGCCTCTCGGTGGGCTGTGGTCTTCTCCCTCCCTGGCCTGGTGCTAGGCTGTGATCTTCTCCCTCCCTGGCCTGGCGCTGAGCTGTGATCTTCTCCTCCCTGGCCTGGCGCTGATTTACGGCCCTGACCTTCAGGTCTTGCACTACCAGGGGCCCATCTCCCCTTCCTTGGCTGTACCATGGGTCCCCTCTCTGCTTCCTTGGTGCTGCCTGACCCCCCTCTCTCACTTCCTTGGCACTACCAGGGGCTCCTCTCTGCTTCCTTGGCGCTTCCAGGCCCCCTCACTCACTTCCTTGGCACTACTGGAACAGCTTCCCGGAGTCCACACTGTTGACTCTGCCTCTTCAAACACGATCACGTTCAGCTCTCGAAGATCCACTATGTTGATATTAGTGCTTGAACAATTCTTGCACACAGCTTTAGAATAATATAGCGAACTTGTTACTTTAACTTAACACAAGAATCTTATCGTGTCGACGTTTATGGCAGGACAGGACACCGACACCGACAATGACGTCGGGGCTGCAAGAATGGCGCTCGACTCTGGTCCGTGATGCTAAACACCGTTTCTTTAGCAGATTTTTTATCATTTGAGAAAGAGCGGATAGATCACTGTTGACCCTCATTCCTTACTCCAACCTGATGCTAAATCCCGGATCTGATTTTGTTATCCAATATTGAGTAGTCAAAATTATTGTTCATGGTGCTAGAACCTGTATGCTGCTCAGCCTTGAGTAATGACGCACTTGCTTCAAGACCTTGACTCTAGAACCAGGACATGGTTCCAGACCTTGGAGATAGTTCTGCTAACTGAATCCATATCAGGAAAAACAGTGTGTATATTGCTGTATAAATAGGAACTGGCTTGTATACTGACACAGACAGTGAGTCTGGTTCTACCCGCATCACGGCACAGCGAGTCCGGTTCTACCCGCATCACGACACCGTGACTCCGGTTCTACCCCATTACGACACAGTAAGTCTGGTTCTACCCGCATCACAGCACAATGAGTCTGGTTCTACCATCATCACGGCACAGTGAGTCTGGTTCTACCATCATCACGGCACAGTGAGTCTGGTTCTACCCGCAGCACTACAAAAGAACTCACCTTTCGCCATACAAAATACATGAACCTGACTTCGTAATTTGGCATCAGGAACTAGACAATGTATTTTGCCTCATTTATCTTAACTAGAATCCATGGAACCACATTATGGACCTAGAAAAATGAATCAATACCCCTGGAGATGACTTATTAACAAAAAGCAGTTAGAAATATTTATTAAAGTTTTGATATGATTATGTGCGCAAGACTCCCTTCACCCACCTCCCTCTCTATGTTCCCTCACCCGCCTCCCTCTATAGACATCCCTCACCTTCCTCCCTCTGTAGACACCCCTCACCTTCCTTCATCTGTAGATCCCCCCCTCACCTTCCTCCCTCAGTAGACACCTCCTCACTATACCTCCCTCACTATACTTCGCTCACCGTCCTCCCTCTTTATACCCCCCTGCACATGTGGGAAATTTTACCCACTACATCAATATTATTATCTAAGAAATGTATTATTTCTACATCATATGTAAAGCTTAATAAAATCATATCTAAAGCATAATAAAATCATATCTAAAGCATAATATAATCATATCTAAAGCATAATAAAATCATATCAAAATCATCTCAGAATCACTATAGATTCATTATACATCTGGATCCTATATGACAATGCTACTATGATTTCGTATACCAAAGGGCCCAATAGGTGCCTACATGACTTGGTGCATGATTGAAGTTCTAGAAGCTTCGAGAAGAATATCTTAATTAAAAACTATTGAAACATTCAATCGCTTTCCAGTACGGATTAAATCAAATTCTCAATAAGAATCAATAGTACTAGCAAGTACTATTTATAATCTTTAAATGTTATATCTAATTATATTATAATCACATGTTGACCAGACCACACACACTAGACAGTAAAGAGACGACAATGTTTCGGTCCGTCTTGGACCATTCTCAAGTCGATGTAAGCATAAAAGATGTTATAATTACATCTTATCTCAATCAAATGTCTAGACAGTAAAAATAATCAATCAATATTCATTGAAGGGAACCCTCTCTAGGGAGAGGGGGAGCCAAACTCGGGAGTGAAGGGAGCTTCGAGCTATCCCAGGCATAACGCGTGTGTTTACAAACAGTTGTAACGTAGGGTGGGGAAAATAGCTCTCTTTAGTCTATTATCCCACCCTTAGTTATTTATTCTAGCGTTCCCTCCAGAGTCAAAACTGCAACCACCCAAGTTCAACACCTTGTCACCTAAGTATTTGATTACCTAGGTATTAATTACACCAACAAGGCACTGTACCTGATCAGCTACCCACAAACTCTAGAGAACTCTAGAATATTTCATTGCCATGAACGTATAAGAGAAACGAAAGGAAAGAAATTAAAAAAATGAGTACTGAGTGAGGGTTTGGGGTGCGGGAGGTAAGAAAGGAGGGAGGATTTGGTGCAAGGAGTGAGAAGCATCGTCAGGTGAAAGGGAAAGTGGGAGAGAGGTGGAGGGAGAGGAGAGAGAATAGGAAATAGTGGGAGAGGTAGAAGGGTAGATATGTGGGGAATTCTGGCTCCAGTATAATACTAATAAAATGTATAATTTTAAGAATGCAAAATAATGATTAATTCTAAGATAGCTCGAAGGACCAGAATGAGTAATAAAATGAGAAAATCAGTGGCTTATAGATCTATGATTATATGTGAATAAATTCTATTAAGCAATGACTGTAAATTAGATAATTCGAGAGCCAGCCTCCCATGACACATTTTGGGGGGTATTCTATGAGATTAATCTATGTGTAACATATATTATGCAATAATAATAATAAGTATAATATGCACACACATAGATAATGAATAAATTATGTAATGCAAGAAATACTGCTGCAATGTGAAGATTAATAATGCATAAAAGGCAGTATCAGATATATATATATGGACTCTGAATAATAAGGTACTATCTACAATGAAAACTGATTAAATCTCAGCTGTGACAGAGGGACGTAGATGCAGTCCATTGTACACCAGTCTGGAAACAGTTTGAGATAATGATACTTGGAGCACGTGAGGTTATGGCGGTCACGCGCTTCCTCAAGGGTGTTGCACCATGCTGCAATAATGATTATTCCATAATTCCCACCCCAAACAAGTATTCACACACATATAAGGTAATATCTAAATATTTGGAGGGGAAAGAGCTGCACTTACATGGGATTATTTTTTACACCGCAGCATAACGACATGGCACCTACATGATCTTATTTAAGAGCTCGTTAAATAGAACAAATGAGGTAAAAATGCTTGCCGAACTGGTGTCCGTGATTCTGGTAAGCTGCGTCCTCAATCCAGCATCTAGGGATGTAAGGATGCCGTCAGGATAGTAAGATTTGTTGGACCGCTTCGGAGCACCGCCACGCTTGTTGATCGAATATAGCGAGAGTCCTCTCTCCCCACTTCCCGAATGTCGCGCATGCGTATTAGCTCACCGTGAGGGTTCGAGCATGAATTATATTTATTTATTAAAGCTAAATAGGGAAGGGGGCGTTTATGAACACTCTTTATATTTTATGTGGTGATGTTTGATTCTCACAATGCAAGTCAGTTAATGTAGACTGCACAAATAAATCACACTCTTTGTGGTGGAATTTTTTTTAGATTATGATGTTATTTACTGGAACAGCGATCAAGCTGGGTACAAGAATTCCAGTAAACTGTTGTATACTAAAAGTAAACAGAAGCTAGTAAACCTATTACTAAATTATTATTCCTAATAAAGGAAAGTAAATGGTTACATCTGTGTTAGATCTACAGGTATGTGGAAATTTAGTCTCCGTGAGTGACTGACGCAACACTACACAATTCTAGGAGAAATTACATGATGTTCCACAACCTAATACAGTAAATTCTACAATACTAAACTATATATTAGTAGTGTTAGCTAATTATTAAGCTTAATACAGGAAATACATCCTGTTGCATTAAGGATTAGTAAATGAATATTAGATGTGTATGAAGCCTAATACAGGAAATACATCCTGTTGTATTAGGGATGAGAATAACTGTTGGAAATTTCCAACATAATTCCGGGGCGGGAAATTACGGGTCGTAGTTCAATGTTAAGTACTATCATACCTATTCCCTTTCCCTGAAATTACATTCTTATATGTTAGTAGGTTAGTATGTACATAACGAATGTCCCGGATCTGTGTGACAGGTATGATCTGTTATCGCATGTACATATATGTAATGATTAATTATTCTATATGTCTCTTTGAGATCAAGGAGATACTGAATCTACGGTGAGATCAGTGTCTAGGGTTGCAGTGACATGTAACTAGATATGTTACTAGACACTAACTGATCACTGCAGACTCACAAATCACCTCAACATCATATGAGAAATTCTCTCAACATCAAATGAGAAATTCTAAGTGTTTATACAAGACTAAATTTAGCCTAATGTGCAGCTGCACAAGTATTTCAGGCTATGCAGTGATAATAACTAAATTTCTAACCTAGCTAAATTTTAGATAAAATAGAGAACTGAGTATCTGAGCATCAGTCTCTATGAATGCAGTCAGTGGTATGCTTTAGTGAGTAGAGGCTTAACTTGCACTCAGCTGACCCTAATGTCCCTAATCTACCTAAGTAGAGGGTAAATGCTAATTATATACATTAGGCTACCGTGCTATAACTTCTCTGGAAGTATAACTAAACACATATAGCAACCTAAAGATTCTAAATGAGTAATAAACCTATTCGGTTTATATACATTAAGTTACAGTACTATAACTCTTTGGAGCTATAATTAAGTACATGATAACTTATATGAAGACTGAATGTGGTCAATTATTACTGTTGAGAATAGTTCTGGGTCTACAGGTCTACAGTGGGTCAATGACATGTGTCGCTGTGACGTGAACCGGTTTAGGCTACTTGTCACTGATTTATTCACTGAGATCCATAGAAACTAACTCTGCTAGTAATAACTGTACCAGAGTCAATCTGGAGAAAAATAAGATGAGTTTATTCTATTATGAGAAGCAATTTGTTTCGCTTCTAATAGTCTTCTGGTAAATGTTCACCTACAGGCTGTTGCAAAGTTCAATTTTGCTTGTGCTAAGATACTTCTCCAAGCTGTCTCTAAGATGCTTGTGGGCAGAGAAAAGAAAGCAGAAGGAGCTCAAACAAAACTGATACAACCCTGCAGGTGTATCATATTTAATGGATTACTAAATCCTAGTCCAGACGACTTGATATAAATGCAGTCTTCTCTGGAAGACTTACCTAAAATACTAAAAATACTGTCTTCTCCAAATGACTTACCTAAGGTATGATAAAGGCGATAAGATGTTATGAAATGTTATGAAGACTGAATGTGGTCAATTATTACTGTCGAGAATAGTTCTGATTGTACAGTGGGGCCAATGGTATTTGTCGCGGTGACCTGCAGCCAATTTTTAGGCTACTGACCACTGATTTATCCATTGAGATCCATAGAAACTAACTCGGCTAGTATTAATTGTACCAATCTCAATCTGGAATTAATGTTTGTTGTAAGGTGGCATAGGCTTCCTCAGGTTCAAGACTCTACCTGTAAGTAAGTAGCCTCCGGCTGAATTCAACAAGTTCATTTCATGCTGGCTGGTAGTTCCAGTAATGAACTGATAATAATGGTCTGCCCCTACTAATAGATCTACATTGGTGAGGTGGTCAGACTTATCTTGGTGTCAGCCAACTTAATTCTATTTTTCTGTAAAAATCTGGCTGTGTCCCTTAGACCTTAGACATTCATGTCAAGAGGGATGTGATTAACCACTATGGCCTTAACAGGTTGGACATAACCGCCTAGGCGTACTAGTGGTTGTACTACTTCAAATTCTTGAGGTCCAGTATCTGCTAGGAATCCTGATATGTTCAATGTCACCTTACACAAGGGTTTAAGTTTCAGCTGGTTAGCTGCTTGTTGAGTGATGAACGTTCTCTGGGATCCTTGGTCGAATAGACCTCTTGTAGTGATTCTAGAATTCTTACTATTTAATTGTAGTTGTGCAGTGGGTAATACGGCATTATTACGAGACTTGGTGTTAAGCACCTTAACCTCCTGTCGCACCTTACAACACTGCACAATGGTGGAAGTATCCTGTTCCACCTGGAGTTTTGGTGATTTAGGCCTATCAACTCCACACAATGCTGAATGATGTTGATCCTGGTGGCACCTGTTACATATGTGTAATGGGGTGTTGCATGTATTAGGATCATGTTGGAACAAGCACCTGGTGCGCTTGTGCAATTCCTTGAGGCGCTTTATCCTAGAAACGCGATCAGGAAAGTTTTGACACTGATAAATAGTATGACTCTCTTGGCAAAAGAGACAGCATCTCCTTCCTGTAGTAGAAGTAGGGGTCACTGACTTGGGTGACTTATGGACTACAGGTTTAGAAGGGCTGATAGTGTAGGTACCTACTGTAGTATTCTTCCATCTTGGAGTGGAAGTAGCGGTTTTAGATTTATTAGGCTGTTTGGAGGTACCTTTGGATTTGACTAGTTTGCAGTGGTTGATCTGTCAGTGTCAGATATTATTTTCTCATGAGCTCTCAGTCGATTAACTGTTATCCTTAATCCCTCAAAAATCTCATCTAGGGATAGGATATCTGTTCTATGACGGGAACAGATGGATGCTAGAATCTCCTTAGGAAACTTACTCTGTATTTCTAATTTCAATAACCATTCTGCTGTGAGGGATTCTAATCATCCCATTGATTGGTCTTCCTCCAAAATAATCTTTCCTGCCTCTACTCTACACAGACGCCATCTTGTAGAATCGGCTCTTATACACAATGTACCCAACATGAACTTGAGTCCTGGCTTTGTTGCTGTGGACTCTTCCCTTTCACAGTATATACTCAAATGCTCTAATCTTTCTAATAAACGTGACTTAACATAAGCTTACCTCTTCCATTTATCTTTCTTTCTCTTTCCTTTTCTATATATATATACATATATATATATATATATATATATATATATATATATATATATATATATATATATATATATATAGAAAATATATATATTTTCTATATATATATATCTATATCTATATCTATATCTATATATATATATATATATATATATATATATATATATATATATATATATATATATATATATATATATATATATATATATATATATATATATATATTATTAAATATGACCGAAAAAGTAAGATTAATAATTCTAACACGAATTTTCTCAATCTTTCGTACATTACGCTTCACTGTTGGAGGTAAATCAAAAATCACTTCTCCAAAATTCATTTTTATTTCTAGTCTGACGCGACACGGGCGCGTTTCGTAAAACTTATTACATTTTCAAAGACTTCACAAATACACAACTGATTAGAACTTGCGTTTCCCTGATTTTATATCTACATTTGAGTGAGGTGGGAAGGGTGATGTGGCATTACATTTGAGTGAGGTGGGAAGGGTGATGTGGCATTAACACAAGACAGAACACTAGGGGATATTAATAGGGTATTAAAAGTATCAACACAAGACAGAACAGAAACAATGGGTATTGAATAGAAGTGTTTGTAGAAAGCCTATTGGTCCATATTTCTTGATGCTTCTATATTGGAGCGGAGTCTTGAGGTGGGTAGAATATAGTTGTGCAATAATTGGCTGTTGATTGCTGGTGTTGACTTCTTGATGTGTAGTGCCTCGCAAACGTCAAGCCGCCTGCTATCGCTGTATCTATCGATGATTTCTGTGTTGTTTACTAGGATTTCTCTGGCGATGGTTTGGTTATGGGAAGAGATTATATGTTCCTTAATGGAGCCCTGTTGTTTATGCATCGTTAAACGCCTAGAAAGAGATGTTGTTGTCTTGCCTATATACTGGGTTTTTTGGAGCTTACAGTCCCCAAGTGGGCATTTGAAGGCATAGACGACGTTAGTCTCTTTTAAAGCGTTCTGTTTTGTGTCTGGAGAGTTTCTCATGAGTAGGCTGGCCGTTTTTCTGGTTTTATAGTAAATCGTCAGTTGTATCCTCTGATTTTTGTCTGTAGGGATGACGTTTCTATTAACAATATCTTTCAGGACCCTTTCCTCTGTAGATGTAACAGTCATGGAAAAGGGCGGAGGTTTCCACACTGCAGTCTACACAAAGGAAACAAACATAGGAATGTGCCTAAATGCCAACAGCGACTGCCCTGACAGGTACAAGAGGAGTGTTGTTAACGCATAC